>NW_027656713.1:0-66886 GCF_964235325.1 Thermobia domestica
CATATGAAAGTTTTCTTTATATGCTCTCTTCTCCACTTCGAATTGCTCACACAGTACCTTGATCATGGTTGCCGATACCTCTCGAACTCGATCATATTGTAGAGATATTAGATTTCCCTCATATTATTAGTATTCAGTATAAAAACAATTCAAGATTTAATAACGATTTTATTTTTATTTTTTTCTCCTTATTTTCTGTGGATGATAAAAAAAAAAACAGTCATATCTTGGAATAATAACATTTCAAAATTCTCTTTAGCAGACAATTCCTTATTTTTCATTCTTTGTAAATTTATGTAACCTATGTAACCTGATGTAACCAAATTATTCTGTAACTATTGACAAATTATTAAATAAGTCAAAAATTCCATTTACCTTGCACTTTCCTCAATCCTTACACGTGCCTACGTTGGATGTTTTCCGTATTTTCGACGGCCATCTTCCTTCTTTGGATGGTATAAAAACGTCCCAGGACCCGGAAGGGAGGAAAAGCACACGAGAAGCGAGTGTGAGCAACAGCAGGGAAATCTATTCCAACTTCCACGCCAATTTGGTACAGAGGCTAAGACATGGAAACGACCAGTCTACGTCCAGGAACTAAGGTACGGAACACGCATCCAAAGTCCTCAACGCCCTAACAATCTTCCTTTTCTTTCTTCCCAAACCAAAACCCTCGACTTTTTAAAAAAAAAAAAAAAAAAATTGCTCTTATTTATTTCAACTTATATGCCCTACAAACTAAAAACGCTCGTCGTCTTCTCAAATACCTCTCAATTCTACCAGTGAGCTATATTTCCCAAATTAACGATTATCGTTTCTTTTCTTTCTTCAAAACGACAACAAAAGCATTCCAACCGAATGCAAAAGCATAAGAATATGATACTCGATGTGCTAATCGAATTTTTAGAATTTCGAAATTTAATTACACTTGATGTGATACATAACTTCTTTTCGTTTTTGCACGCATTTGAAGAACGAATAATATTCTTGAAGCACATTTTAAACTGATTTAGTCTTAAATGTAACTGTGGGAGCATGCATGCGAAGCTACAGACAAATATGTAAATATTACACTGGTAATTCAGATTAATAATTATAAAATGCCAATAAGTATGGATTAGCAAATGGTCGAGAAGTAAAATTTAAGCTTTTACAAAGAAACAGGGTAGATAAACATGAATTTCTATTGCTTTTACCAGCTTCAAGGTCAGAGTTCTCGTGGTTTTTGGTCAGTTAGCATGTAAGGTAGGTTTAAGGCGAGGATCACACTTGAGAGAGGTGTAACAGAGAGAAGCTTGCGGAGAGGAGAGGTAAAACCAGTTTCATTGCCATGATAATATGACTTCCCTTTCTTAGAACTCTGGAGCCGCCACTGGTCGTACTGTATATATATATATTTTCGAATGCCCTATAAATATAAAAAAATGACGAGGTAAAATGGTGATGTTCTTATTCCACTCACATTAAGTTTACAGTTTATTTTGACTATTCTTTTAACAAACCAGCGCTACAAATGAATCATGTAATGCGATCTTTTATGTACTTCCTTTTTTCTTCACTAGAAACGTCGCTTTATGGTAGCTGTACATTAATTACATGCATGTTAATGCATGAACTCAAGGCTGTCTTTGTAATGGTTATTGTTCAGTAAACAAACCAAGCATGAGGAACTCTGGTATGTTTCAGTCACAGTGGAAACTTTAATTATTACGTTTCATGCCACAGAGAAGTTTACTTAATGGGAACGTATTTAGTGTTTCCTGCTGGTATATACAACAAGTAGAAACACCTGATATACTATATAACCATTAAGAAAGTCTCTCTGACTTGAAATGTAACTTTATATACGAGAGCTTTTATATATATATATATATATATATATATATATATATATATATATATAGTTTGACGCCGTGGTTGTGCACCGAGGCTAAAGAAGAGAGTGATGTTGAGTTGGCTTAAACTGGCGAAGTGACTAAAGTAGAACAAAATGGGAGAACCCCGAGAAAATACACACACATGGTGTATGTTCACCACAAAGCCCACTTGGCGGGAGCTGGGATCGAACAAGGGACTCTACGTGCACTTTATGCCTAAGCCAGCGTGACCCCACAAGAATTTCTGATATTTACTTGTAAATATTTTACTGGTTGACGCATTTTAAAACTAAAACAAATAATATTTAAATATATAAATTGGGTATAATTTCTGTACATCAAAAGAAATTGGACGCTCGATCTACAGTCGCTAGCAAATATGAATGTTACCAGAAAGTCAGTACTTTTTTCCTTGCTGTATACGGTACCGGGGTCTTTTTCTGAACTTAAGTACTAGTTTTCTAGCGATTTCGTTATTTGTGTCTTTCTGATATTAATTTTTTTAGTTTAAATCGATATGAAGACTGGCACATGAACATATTATATGGATTTAAAAGGTAATTTGATTAATAAGGAGTGTCTGCTAATTTTGTATACTTGTTTTAAACTTTGACAGTTTTTCTCTCTCCGTTTCCTTTCCGAAACAAAGCTCTGGTATACAATATGTTTTTTCTCATAATGTTTTGGAAAGTAAGCGATTTGATTTAATTTGGAGAAATGTTAGAGAAATTTGTATTCTAATAATTAGGTATGTCCATTTTAAACTTATTGAGAAATGAAATTTTACTTACTTTTGGAAACAAGTGTACCTAATATCGCAGTCGCATACATGCCAATATACGAAAGTTACATTTCCATTTCTGTCTGGACTGCAGTGATACAAAAAAATATGGATAAAAGAAAAATATTCTTTAAAAAGATTTCGGGTAATATTGATGTACCGAGATACAGTAAGCTTTATTGAATACATTTCTTGATTTTTGCATGCTTTTCTTTAATTTAAAATGGTTTAACTGTGCCCTCAAATCCTTAACCCTAAATTTAACTTATTTCTGAACGTCATACAATCAACGGCCCCCGACTTTCTAAAATTTGTGTGGGTGCGTATGTGGTATGTGTTATATGTTTTCAAGGGAGTCTCGATATTTTTTGATTGATTTCTTTTTAATTAAAATCTTTTATGAACACTGTCAAAAGACTGTTCGATTCTATTCACAATATAGTTCATTTTTCATTGTGGGCTCCGCCTTTGACTAGGCCAGAGACAGCCAAAGGAGTTGGGAGTGTGTTGCTTGGTTGCCTTTGCACAGACGTATTTGAAACAAACAATTATGTTTTAGGGTGTCCTCCCACTTGTGCACATTCCCATTTCCGTACATGTCAAAATCCTTCCCAGTTGCGAACAAGTGTCATGAAATGTCATGAAATGTAATGAAATGTCATGATCTAAAAGCGAGATAAGAATTCCCATTTCCGTACAGGTTCAATAGCTGGTACTATTTCTGTGAATTTTTGTTAAGATTCTGAGCAGAGGGGGGATATGGAATCTAAAGGTTTCGTTTCGAGTAGCAGCCACAGCGAATATGTTTGAGAAAGAATTATTGTGAAATTTTAGATTACTATCAATTTTTGTATAATTTTTTTCCTGTTTTGGGACCCCCCTTTGAATTTTCAAAATACAAGTGACGTTAGAAATTAAAAATATTTTCGCTGATTATTATTATGTTTAGCTAAATGGTTAGCGCACGTGCCTACGATGCTCATGGTCTCGAGTTCGATTCACGATGGGAACACTCAAAAATTTCAGTGTTGACCAGCATCGTAAGGACAATTGCAAAGCTACCTGAATTAAGAGGTAACGGACTCTGGTCTAGAAAGCCGACATTAAGGACTTCGGGTGTCGTTGCACTGATTTCGCATCCTCGTGGTGATGGCAGCTTTCGAAAGCCAAAGCGGACCTGATATTTCAACATTATTAGCTTCCAATCAGATAAAAAAGAGAGAGGCAAAAATTCAGATCAGAAGATTGGTTAGACGGCGTTTAATCGACATAGTGTTATTTATAGGAAAATAAGGAATTGCTTACAGAGGGGAGGAAAGTCAGAAGGGGCGCATTCATTAGATTCTGTCAAAAACCATGGGAATTTCCTTGAATTGGTCATGTTAGTTGCAAATTATGATGTGATTTTGCAAAATCATGTTACAAAGTGTATTGAAGACACCAAAGTGCACAAACTGAAAATAAAGAAAGAAGAAAAAGGGAAGTAGAAGGAAAGTCGACAAAAGAACAAGCTAGACGAGGCTCTCTCTTGACTTTTTCTTGTTAAAAAGATTCATCAAAAAGTTAATCAAGATAATAAATTTGGACGAAATATTATTTGAAAGACCTTCAAGACAGCGTTGTTTATAACTTGATGGAGGATAGTACACAAGGTATAGCTTTTATGGACCAATTGGCAATCCGTGTCCGCTACGTAGTCCAAGGAAAGGTATGTGAAAAACTTAAATTTAACAGTTGTTGATGATTCAAGTGGACTTGCTTTGTACGAATGTATGAAGTCAGAGCTAGTTGAATGTGGCATTGAAATTTCGAATATTATTGCGTGTTCTTTTGATCCGTATTTAATTTACACTGCATGAGACACGTACTAAATTTGGCTATAGCTGATTCTACAGTAAACTTGCTCCAAGTAAAAACTTTTGGTTTAGTAGAGGAATCGGCTGTTTTCTTAAGTTCTTGTTACAAGAGAATGACTATGGAAGAAAGAGACTAAAAAGAAACAGTGCCAACACTAAACTATGCAGACTCCAAAAATTTGGTGCTACAAGTTGGTGGAGTAAGCATACGACACTTTCATCATTATTGACGAACAGTTTTTGATAAGTGATACCAACTCAGGAAAATTGACCCATTTGTTGAATGTTTTAAATAAAATATTGAATGGAAGCTTGGATTGCAAATCAAAGTTCGCGACCATAAATATGATAAAGCAATAGTCCAAATTCGAATATGTTCTCATGCCTTTTGTCATGCTCGATATTTTTCTGATCACAACTCCCGTTTCAAAATACCGTAATTGCGGGCTACTTGGACCCTTAAGGGGCTACTTGGACCCATACTAAAAATTCGTTTAAAGTCCCATATGCAATGCAATAATGAGTGAGTTCAGAGTTAGATCCGTTAGATGGGATCTTAATGCAGGTGTACACACATTGAAACTAGTTCTGTGGTAGGCTACGATTGAGCAGCATCGGTAAGAAAGGTCGTTGACGAAAAGAGTGTATTTATTGACCGCCAAACTTTTATGTGTGGACACTATTTGCAAGGAAGTGGAACCAATGCTAAGTAAACACATAAGTAGTTATATATAGGTTAATGAAACTGACATGCTAAACTTTCTCATATATAATAAGATGTGTGCGTAATTGCATTATTTATGAAGTGTGTACATATGACCTGAAAACCATGGATATTTTGTCCCACCACATCTTTTGTTATCTTTATCCCACCCCATCCTTTGTTATCCTTATCAATGAAACATAAATGTCTGTTGTCACGTGTCACACAAGTAAGGACTTTTCATTATTTCCTTAAGGATACCGGTACAAAATGGTACATCAATGTAAAAGATTGCCTGCAGGTCAAAAATATGCTGATTTTTCATAACAGCTTGAAGAATGCTTACCAACAATTCAGTCGGGGAAAATGTCGCAAAAAGAAACAGAAGCTCACTTCAAGTTAAGTCATTCCACCATAGAAAGAAGATTAAAGAACAGGTCAAGGCAGAATCCGGGCCATCTGAAAGTGTTCACTGAAGAAGAAGAATTAGCCTTCGCTAGTCATCTTGATAAAGTTTGTGATTTCGGATTCCTCGTTAATTAACTTGATTTCTGATTTATTGTGAAGTCCTATTTAGCCATGTATGGGAGAACTGTCATTGCTTTCTAAGACAATCTTCCCAGTCGAGATTGGGTGAAGTTATTTTATAAACTGCACCTCCAGTCAACGACTAGATTTACTGCTAATATAGATAGGGCTCGTGCAGCTGTAGAAGAAAACATAATCAGCTATTACAGTCATTATATTTGATAGTACCTCTTAACATGTTCTCTTTGTGGCTTGCAGTAAATAAAAAGTGTTGTTCTTGGAACACCTACGTCCTACTTAGTCTCAGAGTAGATTTCAATGGTTTTCTGTAGGAAAATATGGAGGTGGGTTCAAGTAGCCCGAACGCGAGTCTTACTAGGACCCATTTTTTACAATAATCGCCTGTGTTTTATTTTCAATATATGTAACTAAAACTGTCCTCGATATGTACAACAAAGCCTGTAGTTCCACTTAATATGGGTTATGACAATAACTTTCGAGTTTTTGTGGATGAAAACAGGCCGAAAGAACGAATTTATTGCAAAATTGGGTCCAAGTAGCCCGCATCTACGGTACTTAAAGAAATGGATTACTATACAGTAGTTGTGGGAAAACTAGTAAACACTCATGAATATTCATGAGTGTTTACTTTTCTGACATTTTAGCACTTCGTAATACACACTCGGTTGACAGTGTGAAAAATGGATACACCTTTTTTCCGCATACTAATGACACATAATGTATGCAGGTGCAGCCGGAGGTAACATGACATATAATAAATGGTTTCCGGTCAAAAGAAATGTTAATTGGACAAGCAGAATACAGAAAAAACCTTTTCGGAAATAAAATATGCAGATCACACACGTAGAACAAGGTAATTCATTAATATTCAGCACATGTAACGCGACAGCTGCTGGAGAATTTTCTAGAAATTGTGATGGTTGGTATGGGATATCACGTGATGGACGAAGCATATTAAATAGCCAGTGTTTTAGTGAAAAGGAGTTATAGATTGGTTTTAAAGCATGGATTCAATGAAACCTTTGAATTTTAGTACAAGAGGTGAAAGTGATCTCGCAGAATCATCATCTTTGCCGGGGACAGAGGTTTTATCCCAACCGGTGGTGAGCCCGCACTTTCCGCCATTGGAAACAGAAGTTACCCCGTCTAAAGTGGATGTATTACCGGGAACAGAAGTTTTATCCCAACCGGTGGTGAACCCGCAACTTCCGCCACTGGAAACAGAAGTTACCCCGGCCAACTTGGATGTATTACCGGGAACAGAATTTTTATCCCAACCGGTGGTGAGCCCGCAACCTCCGCCACTGGAAACAGAAGTTTTCCCGTTACTTGATGTTGAAAACGAAATAGAAGAATATCCCCCTACACCTTCACCAACAGTGAGTAATTCCCCGGTGGAGAATTGGGAGTTGGAAGAATTTTTGAATTTGCCATGTGAGTGTACTGTGGAACGTACATCATTGGATTGTATAAAAGACTGTATAATATACTGGAAACCAGACGATATATGTATTTGTTTTGCTTGCGGGTTCGGAGACGGCAGTCAATGGACACATGATTGTTTGGTGTTGGATACGGAATCTCTTGAACGGAAAGCTATAGATGCTGTAACGAAATTTGAAGTTCGTGAAGAATTATTATCAATTTACAGAAAAAAGCATGGACAGCCTTTTGCGATGATATGGAATTTCATTGAACGTTTCCGAGATCTTGTGTGGGACTTTGAATATAGACCCATTCTATTAAAAATTTTACTAGAAAAAGATTATGGGAAATACGTGGACATATGGTAAATTGTGTATTGTTTGATTTCCTTTTATTAGTAATCATGTATTGTGATAGTGAGAATTGTGGACAAAACATTAGTGAAAATTGTGTGTTAGAAACGATAAGTGTATACTTACGCTCAAATGGAATAAGTGGTATGCAGCATAATCCTGGAACTTTTCTTGAAAAGCACTTGTTGAATGATAAGACTTTAGTAGAACTCTTTGAAATTTTTCATGAACGGCATCGTGAAATTTCAATCACAAACTTTATGTTAAAAACTGGTGAATGTTTAAAAAATACTGAATTTATTGGACAACTTATTCCAGTTGTCATGGAACGTTCGTGTGAAATTTCAGTTTGCCATAAAATGTATATTGTAGACATACAGGGATTTAAGATTTCCCCGAATGAATTTGTGATACGTGAATTTTGTCTTACTGCGTGTGATGATACTTTAAATTTTCATTGTTTAGTAAAAGTACCATGTGAATTTAACGATTTACCAATAGGTTGCCAAAAACAAATCGATTGGCTTACAAACCACTTGCATGGCTTGTCATGGTCTAGTAAGACTGGCTATCTCGTATCACATATTCGGAATATTATGTATGATTTTTGTGCATCAGATGCATCTTTCCTTTGTAAAGGTGGGGAAAAATCCATTTGGATAAAGAAAATCTTTGCGTTAGCAAACGTTGTGGATCTGGAAAGAAAAGGTTGTCCACCATTAGCAGAATTACAAGGTACCGTTTGTAATGAAATTTGTTCATTTCATAAGCAAGTAGAATCAAAATCGGCATGTGCATATCGAAATGCACAACAATTGAATTATTTGTGGAAAAATGAGCGATCCACAACCCTTACTAAGGGCATAGCAAGTTTAATGTTTTCATTGTAATCTTAAAATTATTGTAAGGAAGATATATTTTATGGAGAAATAAAAATATAAAAGTTTAAAAAATTGGTATTTATTTATTTCTAAAAATCTACAAACATCTACTTTTTTTCTTTTTCATTATGTTTTCTACATGTTTTTTGACAAGCTTATCATTATTTTTTAATTTTTTATGATTAAACATTGCAATACATTTGTCAAATGAAACACCACGTATCATATAATACAGAAAATATAATACAAAATATCCACACATGATAGAATGATTATCTTGAACTTGTACAGTATTTACAAAATAGAGTTTACAATTCCTTTGTAGGAACTGTTGAATTAGTTTAGGCACACCCTGTGCCAGAGAATCAAAATAGTATCCATGTTTATTGTTATTGATATAGATCGCTACCCAATGGCTACCAGGTAAATCAGACTTGTCCAAATTAATAATCAGTCCTACAGGGTGTTGAACAAGTATAGGTAAACGATCAATGGGATAAATTCCAGTCACATTTGCACCGGTAATGCAGTCCTTTAGTAACACTTGTAATAATTGATCACTATACATGTTTATTAGTCTATTTCATCCTTACTTTCCTCCTCTTGTTTTATTTTGGATGGAACATACGTTGCACTATTTGGATTTACGTATAAAACATAACCATAGACTTTTAAGTATTCGGCATATAATAAAGCTTCACGCACACAACACTTAAATTGTCCAAATCTATGTTTTAAATAAGCACAAGAGTAAACATGAAATCCCAAGGAAGACGCTTTTGGGCACTGTAAATCTTCTAAATTCACAACAGTCCGTTCCAATAATTGCTGCAAATAGTCCTGACGTGTTTTACCATAAGTATACAAGGTACAGGTATTAGCACAATATTGTTTCAATATAGTAGGTAACAATGAGTAATCTACATCGCCATTGTACCAGTCAATACCATAATCATGTTGTACTAGATGTTTATTCGAAAGTATGAGCGGCACACGTAATTCATGTAATGGATATGGTGGTTTAAAAATCCAGCTTTGTACAAAGGGAATATCAGGATTTACAATTGCAAGTTCCTTAATAATAATATGATCATCATTATCGTTGAACGCGGAGAAGTGAACAATAACCCTCATGGCACTCAAATGACGAAATTTTACATTGTATGATCAGTATATACATTCCTGTCTTTATCGATTTGAATGAGAGAGTCAAATTGAGCGTACACAATACATGTAATGGAATTTTGTAGAGGTTGAGAAAATGATAATTTTAAATTGACAGGGGAATCACGTATGACATCCCACGTAGAATCATCTAATGTCCCTGTTGGAGATAGAATGAACGGGTACAAAGTGTATCCATGTCGAAATTCTTCACGGGAAATTGTATGTGAATGATCTTGATAATATATACCGGTACCGGAAAACAGAGTGGAATATGTTTGAACATATAATCCATTTTCAAAATTAGGAGTGAGGGGTGTCGGTGGAAATGATTTTGAACCAACTTGTAATTGCAGTTTGTTAACGTTAAAATGTTGAAATTCAAAAGGATTTACATGTGGTTGACCATTAAATGCAGCGTTTGATACAAAACCTATAACAACACCTTTTGGTACTTTACCCAAAAATAAATTATCGAGATTATATGAACTTACTTCTGCGGGAATGGTATAGGTACGAGTTTCAACACGAGTAAGAGGTATGCTGGCCGGAATGTGTTCCATGCCAGCATTGATTTGCATAGCTAAGTCGGCAGCAATATCTAGACGCCGCACGTGAAGTGTTACGTCTTCAAGTTTGACTTTATATGCTGTATTTTCAGCAGACATTAAACAAAACGTATCTTTTGTACGATGTAATTTTACACGTAAGCTTACTTTATTAGGAAGCATACATCCCACACCGGCAATATCAGCATGGATACGGCCATACATATCGAATGATGCACTATTTCTAACATACTGGGCACGATTTGTAAATCCAGTATTTGCATAACCTAATACATTAAATTGGTTTGCAGTATCTTTATACCATAATCCCCCAGTTAAATGGGTTCGAGCGGCATCACTACCATAATTTAATAATGTTTCGATATAAGCACGGTACGGATATGAACCAGATGATGAACTAATTAATTTATCGTTTAATAAAACATCAACTTGACTAAATAACGAATGAAGAAAATTATTTACAGGTGCAACAATATCCGCCGCAACTAAATTTGTATTATCGTTTTTTGTAATTTTACATTTTACATAGAGATACAAATATGCAGTGTGAATAAAATCACCAGTTTCACCAGGTACAACAAATTCAATTGGTCCTTCTGACGATAAAGTAGAAACCGGACGATATTCAACAGTGGAAGATGATTCAATAGCAGTTTGAGTCATTGGAATAGTAAACAAATCAAGTTCACTTGTACAACATTCAGGACTACTTCCACTGAGTAAAGCCATGATTAACTAAATATATCACCGGAATATTTTCGATTACGTTTGACCGGAGGACCGAATTGTACAATAGCAGGAGCCTTACGTTTTCGTGGACGTCTCTTACCACTACCGGTTAACAACTGACTAAGTTTATTTGCAGCTTTAGTTTTTAATGTTTCTCCAGCTTCTTCTACGCGAGCACGAACGGATTCTTTAAATGGACGGTCTTCTAGTACATCACCTGCAACTTGTATTCCTGTTTGTAACGCTTGCCGGCCTACAGCTTTGGCACCTTGTTTTAATAAAGGCAATGCAAAACGAAATAAACCTTTAAAGAAACTACCAATCCCATGACCCCGTTGATAAACTGGACCTGAAAAGAAGGGAAGGCCACGTCCCCGCTGATAATACGTATGTTGCTTTTTCATTTTCCAGGAGAACGTTTAAAATGAAGTGTCACTGTCAATGTCCCGGAACGAAATGGTAAATTTCGTCCTGCGTGGTCCTTTAGTAGTATTTCAACACTGTTAAAGCAAAATTTAGAGAGTGGTATATAGTGAATATCTTGATATCGTAACGTTTGAACTTTTCCATAAGTCATATTGCCAACAGTTGCAATACGTAGTAAGGGAGCTTGCGTATCTCCCACCAATTGATATTCAATAAGATCAGTATACACAAAAATTTGAAAAGGATATCCAATATCTAAGTATGGTTGTTTAAATCCCTGTTTTTGAATAATGAGATCATTTTTTTCATGAAAACCTAGTTGTATAGCCAAAGTAGGTGAAAGTGTTATAAATTCAACGTTTGGTTCAGAAGTAACATGAATAATATTGGAAGCGTTAAATCGTATAAATTCTGAAACTTTATTTAATTCTTCCAGTATGTGGTCAATGTTTGCATAATATCCAGGAGTAATTTTACTTTTCATAATTTCATGACCTTCTAATTTGTACCAAACGATATTTTCATCTTCGGTGACATTATGACACGTTAAAGAAATATGTATTTCACTTAATCCGACACACCAATCCGTATCTGTTAAACGTACAGTATTTTTCAAATTATTAATGAAATGGGTTGGACTATTTTTAGGATAAACGTCTGTACTTGCATTTGAAACCAGTGTAATGTAGAAGCTGTCTTCAATGCTTTCAGAAATCATTTTCGTTTAAAGTGAAGTGTCAAGTTCGAAGTTCCAAAACGAAATGGTAAGTTTATACCGAGTTCATCTTTTAAGTTTACTTCTATCGTATCAAAATATTTCTTTTCAACTTTCACGTACTGCGGGTTATGAAATAAAATATTTTTGATTCGTCCATACCGCTCGTAAAATATACTAATTTTACGAAGTAAAGGTCCAATTTCTTCTTGTTGTTTTACAATATCCACACATACGTTAACTTCTGTTGGAATATTATAATCAAGGTTACAGGGATATTTTCCCTGAGGAGCCAGAAATTGTTCCCTATGTTGATCTTTTATATACACCACCGAATTATAAAAATTTGAATTTTCATTCATAAAACCGAGTATATGTTGTAAACCTTTTGTTATGTCTAGAATACACCGATCACGTGACCGGAAGGAATGTTGAATATACACTTGATTCTTAAAATAATTATATTTTATTATACGTACTTTCTCGGGAATTAGATTTAAGATGGCTTTAATGGATGCATAATATCCCTCCGTTACTTTAACAGGATATCGAATATATTCACCATCAATAAATGTATCGATTGTAATTTGTTCACCTGGACCAACATTATAAAAACTCCACGGTATATTAATTTGTGTTAAGCCCACAACCCACTCTCCGTCCGTTAAATCTATGGCCCTTGCAAGTTTTACTCGAAATGAGGATGTTGTATTATCAAAAAGTGTACTACTTGCATTGGAAGGTAACGTCACGTAAAAACCGTGTTTCAATGACGAATTCATTATGCAGACTGAATACTAGATTCTCGAATCCACGAATTCATACTTTCTGGGTAGCCTAACCATTTTACGAAACCCACCCCTTCTTACGTTGAAGAACTTTTTCAATTAAATAGGTTTTGTTTGAGCTTAGAAATATTTTTTGTAATTCTTCAGCATAAAATATTCCTTTAATTTCATCACCATTCCAGTCTTTTAATTTATAAGTTACAGGATTTGATTTTATACATTTATCAACAAGAAATATTTCTCGAGACCAATTGGGCAAATATCCTTTTTCAAGCTTATGTTTATATTTAGTAATACGAACATAATCTCCTGCTTGAAATTTACAAGTTAATTTCTTCTTATGTACAGTCTTTCCGTACAGCGTATTCCACACTTGATTGATATTTGAATCATTTACTTCTGCGGGTGCCATTTTAATAGTTGAATCATAACTATGATTATAATTGTGTACAATTTGATCCAACACATCAATGTACCGATACGTATTTTCTGCAGTAAAATAACGATATATTTTACTTTTAATGGTACGAATTACTCTTTCTACTAACGCACATTTCATTTCCGAATGTACACTATAATGATTAATCCCAAAATCTTTAAACACTTTCTTTACATGGCGATTATAAAATTCTGACCCTAAGTCAGTTTGTACGTGAACCAGTAATGGCACTTGATTTAAAATTGAAGTTATTGCATTAGCCATTTCAGGCCCTTTCTTTGTTTTTACAGGAATGCAATACAAGTACCGCGAAAAAATGTCAATTGCACATAAAATATAGCGATATCCGTCATTATACTTTGCAATATTTTGCATGTCCGCCAAATCGTATTGTAATGTTTCATTACGACCACTAACATAATATTGTTTCCGTGGAAATGTTTTTCGTATTGGAGCGTGCATTGTATATGCATCTTGTGATGCTAACCATTTTTTAATTTTCTCTCGGGATAATTTTGTTTTACGTTCTAATGTACTAACACTGGATAAAGATGCAGGATCTGAATACTTGTAATAGATTTTTGATAATTTTGTCATTTCTTATTTACATTTTATATTCTTTCCAATACCGAAATACGTTAGCTGCAATTGCGGGTGATACTGCAGTCGAAGAAGAATGCCGTTTTCGAATTTTACTGCCAGTCACTTTCGGGGTTGTAAAAGCAGGTGAAGGCGGTTCTGGTGTACGTGAACTAATAAATTCCCGAGGAACATTAATATCATCCAATAACGTTTTAAATGGCTGTAATCCTACTGGTTGTGTTGAATATTTTCGTGTACGAACGACATCATTTACTAAATCGATAATATTGGAACCGGGAATGATATTTCCATCGATAGTTACTGTACCTGTTTGATCCCACGAGATTTTCTGTGAATTAATGAGTTGTTTAAGTAATAAATCCGTTTTCCTTCGAAGTGTTTTTGGTACTGATTGTAATATATCGGGTACAAGAGTTAAAATACCACTATCTGTACGACTACTTGCATTTTCTGAGTCAACAATGGGTAGGGCAATAGGATTTTCCGGTGTGGGACTCGATTTATAATGTAAATATTGATGTAATACTTGCTGATACAATTTCCATTTTTGTTCTCTACTCAAATCTGTACGATGTAAGATTTCGCTCATATCTTTATCTAGTCTTGATTGATGTGCTTCATGCGTCTTTAAATTAGATTGTATTCTATGAAGTGCATTTTCTGGAACTAATAGCATTTTACGTAATTCCGACATGTTATCTTCCAAAAATTGTTGAGGCTAAGGCACCAATGAGTGGCCCGAGAATTAATGGAAGTAATGCACCACCTTTCTGTAGTAATAATTTCTTTTTCTTTTTAAGAGAAAGTTTTGAGGAGAGAGCACGTAAGATCTTCTTATGTCTACGGAGCCTTTGCTTCTGAATTAATGATATGGGGATATTTCCTTTTATAGTATTTTTTGCTACTTGTGATATGGTACGAATCAAATCACCCGGTGCGTTTTGAAGAATAACTTTCCGATCGGATGGCTTGCATTTCGCAAGCGTGCAGAGCGTATTGTAATGATGTTTTACCTTCAACATCTTGATGCCAACTAAACATAAAACGGTGTGGCCGCGTTTTTAACACTACTGTACACATGCAATATTTCTCCGGGAAATATATTTGTTCTCAGTCGTAGGGCATCATGTGTTTGTTGTGTAAGGTCAAATAATAAATACGTGTGTGGTTTTTGTGTAATTTCCTCAAAGACATTCACGAGTTGTTTGCTTTCACGAGGCATAATTTGTCTTGCTAAATATTCAATTTGTAACTTATCACGTGGATTCTTAAATACCACTATATAATGTGCATTTAAACTAATATCTCGAGCATGCCGGTTTTTTGGAAATAAATTTTGAACAATAAATATTACGGTTAATTTCTTGTGGTGAGCGTACTTGGTAAATAATTTGGCCACATCGTCATTTGTTTCTGACATTAAATCATCTAATATGAGTAATGAATTTTCACTTATATCAAAAGTATTTATATCGGGGATTCCTTCCAGAAAACGTATTTTTGCATCAACGTCCAAGTTTGGTATAACTGCGCCATAACACCATACAATTTCTTTAAAGGAAACATTAAACATATCATTTCTTTCTTTGATTAATCGATTCACAAAGTGAGTTTTACCAGCACGGGAAGGGCCGGCTATGAGAATAGTGCACGGATGTTTAAAACGTAACATCTTTGTTGCAAATGACACAATGTGATAGAAACTCTGCTTTTTATTCCCCAAAAAACGAGTCTCTGGCCAATCATTTATGAGATCTATAGCCATACGGAACAGTAACACTTTTTGGTACGTCAGTCACAATGTCAGCGTCTATTCGTCTGCGTTTACTGGTCACCATTTGATGTGTCTTTAGTTCTCTTCGAGAAAAGATGCGCAAATCTGGTTTCCGAACAATTTTGGATGGCATTTCGATTACAGTTGCCTCCCGATTCCCCGTCACTAAATCATAAAAACTATCAAAATTAATTTTTTCACTTGTTCTGTGATTTAATGTTATTCCACGTATTTTATAGACATATTTCATTTCCCCACTAGCATTGCGTAAAGCGTAGGCGTAATTCTTTGCACCTAATGCTATTACTTTACGTATTTCCCAACCTTCGGGAACTTCATTTGTTAACCCACCCAAATACGAACTTAATTTTAATGGGAGTTGCTCATCTTTTCTTTGTATAAACATGATACTGTCCGTATCGCAATAGATTACATTCTGTTCTCCAACACTTGTTAGTAGATCATACAGCCACAGTCGTGCCCATGAGGTTATAAATGCTGCCAGCACAACATTTGAAAATGCTAATGGGATATTTTCACTCTCACAGTCTTTATATTGAACAATTAAATGAGTTTCACCAACTGGTGTTACAGCTTGAATTTCATATTTAGGATCTGTTAAAATTTTTAAAAAATCCTCTGCTGTATCAACCATTGTGCACTGTGAAAGGTCTGTTCTTTGTTCCCATTTCCCGTACAGCGAATTCAAAAACAGTTTCGCTGTACTGCGCAGGCCTGGATTATATTCTATGTTCTCATAATTTAACTGTATCCCCTCATGCCTGAAATATTCTTGAATGTACTTTTCCTGCTCTTCTTTTGTACTGCATTCTGCAGGAAAGCCTGAAGCTTCTTGTTTCATTTGTAAAAAGGATTTCACATATGACCCAAATAATCCTTCACAAACATCTTTTTCCGGGACTAATAAATCAAACTCCCATATTTCATGAATTTCAATTAGCTCATACCCATTGTCTAATGCTTTGTGCAGTTCGGGGGTACAAAACGTACCGGTAATGATACGTTCAAGATCTATGTGCGTACATTCATCATCATTTTGTTCATCCATGCACGATTTACACAATCCAAAGATTAATCTTCCTCCCGTAACATAAGGGAGGATTGGAAAATATAAATCGGAGGGTGGAAGAACACTGCATTTTACAAGTCCATGAATGTTTCGCACATTGGGGAAATTGGGGCCATTGTGTACTTTAGGTACATTCACAGGCATGCCTCGTTTACACATTGTTGCGGGATAAAGCGAGGTGACATATACGTAAACTACGTATTCGTCCTCTGCACAATCTACATATAACTTAAAATTTTCTGTTCTACCTCCTTGATAGGCAGATTTCGGAATGAGAGGATCACGAATATGTTTGCACCGTTGTTCGAGGATCTTCTGTATATGTTTATCACGTTTTACCATTGCATCCCATTCACATTCCCAAATTTCTATTAAATTATAACCTAATTTTTTCAAATAGTTGCGGCAGTGCACTGTTTGTTCGTATCTCTTTTCAAAAGTGTTGTACGCACCATTTTCTTTGCATAAAATGCTATTTCTATTATCTTTGTAGCAGCTTCTACAGGAATGCCAGTAACATCCCATAAACTGATATATAGTGTTTGTTTTAGCGTCAAAACCATCGACTTTATATCTGCCAAACCGTTCCTCCAACGCATTATTCGAAGTAACAATAGATCTCTTTGTTATGTGTTCCATATACTTCAACCATTTTAATGCTTTAATACTCTGTTGTTGAGTAAGTTGGAACCCGTTTGGAGGAATAACTGGAATTGTGTTTTCAATCAGGTGATGACACCGGTACGTCAACATTGCTAGACTAGCGATTGTTGTGCTGGAAATAAAACATTGAATACCATTTGTTTTCTCTTCAATCATGGAGGTAAATTTAATTACTGCCTCCGCCAATATACGCACATCGTTCCGGCAGTACTCCATCAATTCTTTCTGAAAATCAAAAATATCACCATTCCGTACTCGCTCTTCATGCCACAGCATAAGTTCTGCCCGGTCTGCCGTACTACGTGAGTCTGGGTCATAATAATGCAATGCCGGCCATTCTCCAACATAATTTTGATGTTCCTCTGTATTAAAGAGATATGGAAAATCTCCTTTTCTCAATTCAACATTCAATCCTAAGGTTTTCGGTAATTTGGATAATTTTACACCAAGATAAAGAAAAGTGTCCCGGAAATAAAAACGATTACTAATACTAATTTGAAATATCTTTTGACCGTGCATAAGAACATGTGGAGTTATTTTTTGTTTCTCAATAAGTGTGCGAACACAAAATAGACCATCATATCGCGAATTATTGTGAGCAAGTGCCACAATGATCTGATACTCTGGTCTTTCCATAAGCACATGTTCAATAAACGCCTCCATGGTTGTGAACGAAAACATACGGTTCCCGGATATTTTATCTCCGCACTTGAAACACAAGCTATCTACTCCTGTATTTATGCAGTGGAAACATACATTCAAACAACAGCATAAATTTACAGCATGCTCCCGTTCACCTTTCTCATTTGGTGCTAATAGCATGGTTTCCACATCAAATATAATGTACAAAAACCGTTCAGTGCGTTTTAGTTTACACTTTTGAACGAAACATCGATGGCCAACAGTTACGTGCACTTTACAAAGACTACAATAGTAATCGCCGCATACATGAGCTGATTTTCTTTTTCTCACATCATAAATTACACCACATGTGTTACACAATTTCACGTAATCACATGTGGATTTCTTTACTTTATTTAGTGTTAAATGGTTATTAAAGCAAATGCCTTCAGCAAAGTTTCTATTACATTGTGTACAATGTACCAATTTCGCGGTAGTTTCTTTACCATGAAAATGTTCACAGTACGAACATCTCATCTGACATTGGTGAGCACTACGATCTGATCTAAATCCTTCCAAGCACGAAAAGCAAAACTTCTTCTTACCCATAAAGGAAGTAATATTCTTAATGGGCTGGAAATGGCCCACAGTATCCCCTCTCTGATACAGAATAAATATCTTTTTCTCTGCATTTATTCCTGGGTAGCGTACCACAGGTGTTCTGGAATTTTCCGGTAATTCATATACTACAATTTGATAATTCTTTTTCACTAAATAATTTTGAAAAGCAACTACATCTTCTAAATCAAATCCCTGTTTCCGTTCAACGTACATTTTCGCATCGTTACACAATTGTTGTGCTTTATTTTCCCAGGTTTTGCGTGTAGGCAGGGTCATAGTGTATAAAGTCTGCTTACTCTCTTCATGTTTCGTAATCCAATATACTATGGATTTTGGCAGACAAAGAAAATCACTAGCCTTTGTGGCCACCACATGATCCTTGAGAAAAATACTCATTTCTGCATACTTTCTTACGGCTGCGCGTTTAGATATACCCTGTCCGTGTAATCCATCAACGATATCAAACCGGAATTCTAATTGATTTCCTAAAAGAAATGATTCATTGCTATTTAATACGTTCTCCACCATTCTAAGAACCACATCGGTATTCAAATTTTGTCGTTTTCGCCATGGAACAAACACTTCTTTATTCAGAAGATCTCGGTCGGAATTTATTCTTAAACCGACAAAATCGTGGGGACGTGTATCCCTCAGAACGGTAGAAAGCGCATAATCCATCATGGATGTAATATAATCCATGGGATTTGTAATTATATGTTGCACCGTTGGTTTTACAATAATTTCCACCCCTTTCATATTGAAACGCGGGTACTCTCTCACATTTCTCCCCACAATTTCAAACATATTACACTCTCTTTCATTTCCTCCATACCCTCGCAATGGAGGGTGCTGAGAAGTTGTGGGTCGCATATCTTCTGAATAATGTGCATTATTCAGACGATCAACACGCGCATTTTCTTCCTCAATTTCTTGTAATTTTTGCCACAACATCTCTGTAAAGTCAGTTTCGGAATTTTGAATTTCTACTGGTTCATCCAAATTAATTTCATTTAATAGTGCCCAATCAATATGTAATAAGTCATCATCATCATTATGTTCTGATTGAACATTTTCTCGATTTCCCGTAAATGAAAAGAACGCGGATACACTTTTATCACTCACTCGCTCTAACTGCCCCTTCTCAGAGGCCATATAATTTAAATATGACATAAATGCCGCATCATACAGTCGATCTTCACGGAAAAATCCGTGGTCAAAAAGCTCTATAATATCCGCTGCTGAGCGAACATTATTCAGAATGATATATTGATTATTTTTATAATATAGGTACAAAAGCGATAGTAGATCACTTACAATTTCAGACGATCCAACATACCCTGCTGCTTGCAGGTCCACTACTTGTTGCCAAGTCTGTAAAACACATTCAGCACTATCCAAGCCTCTCAGTCTTCCCTGGAAAATGGTTTCATCAATCACGTTAAATTCCTCAAAGTAAAACTCCATTTTTTCTGTAAAATACAAGACAAAAAAAGTGCAATCAATATATGTATACAATGACTAAAAAACCTGAAAACAAACAAAATTTTGAAAATAATAATAATAATAATAATAATAATAATAATAATAATAATAATAATAATAATAATAATAATAATAATAATAATAATAATACTTACCGAATAATAGTTTATCTCTGTTTAAGTGATAATCCAATTGAAATCCACGTCTTTCGTGCTCTCTGCTTTTTTCTCGATTCTATCACTTATTTGCTTCAGCACCTAAAACAGAAAAGAAAAAAAAATGCATTTAGTTACCGTATTACGACTTTTCTAATTACAAAATATAATATTCAACGTAACACTAACGTTCTCAACCATATTGGCTTTGCATGTAAGAGAGCAATGGTTCGATTCGCGGTGCAGATTCTGTTAACTACCTATCCAATATAAGATTGTAAAATATACCATTTATAACTGAAAAAGGTCTACAGTGCAAGCAAGCGTACGGTTCTCCACGTGGGATAGCCCTGGTTCGAGTTCCGGCAGTATCATGGCTCCCTACTCAATAAAACTTCCCATATACTTTCTAAATACCAATTATATCTTACACAATTCATAGCTACATATAAGTAACAATATCTGCTAAGCAAAATGTTTATCGTACGGCTTTTCACGTGGACAAGCCCTGGTTCGATTCCCGGGAGCGCATTCTGTTGACTTCGTGTTATATCTTACACAATTCATAGCTATGTATAAGTAATAAGTTCACACTGCAAGCATACAATTTAGCGTACGGTTCTCCAAATGGGAGAATACTCATTCGATTCCCGGTGCAATCATTAATGTTGCTTCCCTACATATTACATTATACTATATCTTAGTCAAGTTATAATTCCATAAAAGTACACCGAGTCATATCATTTTTTCAATACCGGAAAATCCGCAATCAATTCCCGATAAAACCAAACAGTTCCGTCCCCTTATACTCCAAACAATTACAATATGTCCCTTTCCCATATAAAAATGAACAAGTATAATACAAGAAAACTACAACGTTAGTACTTACCAATCTTCAGTCTCTCCTAGTAGTAAAATATCTTCTTCGCAAAGTTAACACTTGATGTTCTTGGTGCCCTCTTCTTTCTAAATGTACACATCATGCAAATGCATCAGTATTTATATGCCCTTAAATCTTTCCAGAAGGTTCGAGTGTGTTCTTTCCCCTATTCCAACAATAATAAGCTTAGAAAAAAGATCTGGAAGCTTCTAGTGCTTTCTTTCACTCATACCAACGATCCAAATTTCTAGAAAATTCTCCAGCAGCTGTCGCGTTACATGTGCTGCATATTAATGAATTACCTTGTTCTACGTGTGTGATCTGCATATTTTATTTCCGAAAAGGTTTTTTCTGTATTCTGCTTGTCCAATTAACATTTCTTTTGACCGGAAACCATTTATTATATGTCATGTTACCTCCGGCTGCACCTGCATACATTATGTGTCATTAGTATGCGGAAAAAAGGTGTATCCATTTTTCACACTGTCAACCGAGTGTGTATTACGAAGTGCTAAAATGTCAGAAAAGTAAACACTCATGAATATTCATGAGTGTTTACTAGTTTTCCCACAACTACTCTATACAGCTTGAAAGTTTGTTACAACAAATCACTGCTAAAATTACTTCAGAGCACTTTGAATTTCTGGTTAACAAATCAAAATAGTGTGCAATTGCCATGAATAGTAGGATGTGGATGATGTAGAAGTTTCACTGGACTTCGATGAGAAGAGAATTTAGAAGAAAAGTGCCTAGTGAAAAAGCTAAAGATGAAGTTTTAGAAGTTACTCCAGTTCAAAAATTTAAACAGATCTATTTCCATATTATCGATTGTGCTATTTCAAGTATTGACAAAATATTTAATCCAAACAGATATTTTGAAAGATTGTTCATGACTTCATAAAAAAAAATCCCTGAAAAAGCAGACATTCACGAATTTCCAATAGAATTCTTACGCACCATTTGTCACCTAACCAAAGTTGATCTTATACTCAGTGGGATCAAAGTGATGAAATTGATGTGAATAACTTAAATGAAGATGAATGACGGTTTAGTCAGAAGAAGGCGAAGAGAAGTATATCAACTGCTCAGTGAAGAAGAAATGTCTTAGATGCATAGCATGTACCTTTAACATTGTTTTCGCGCTGCCACAATCTGGAATTTTTACCAATCTATATACAGCTCACAAGTTTATATTAACTCTGCTTTGTACGCAGCTAACCTGCGGAAAACTTAAAATTGTTAAGAATAGATTATAATAGAATTTCTGCGCTAAACCAAGATGTAATGTCTAAGCTACTTTTTATAAATGTAGAACGAGACTTGTTTGTAAATTAGATAAAAATTTGATTATAGATGAAGCAGCAATAACGAGTGAGAAACTTAGGAAAAAGTTATTAGTTTAATGAAGCATTTAGACGTTAGGCCTATAGACCTGATCTAGGTAGAAGGAGACTTCTTTTCTCTGTTAGTAAACGTTGTATTCATAAGATGCCAATATTCTTCATCATCAACAGAATACAGTATTAGATATTCAAACGTAATTTTAAAGGTTGATAGTTTGAAATGTTCTTTTTATGAGTGAATCTAAGTACAATACGTACACAATTTGTATACATTTCTTTGATTCTAGGATTTTTTATATGTAGATTTTTATACGCCTATGCAAAATCACTATTTTGAAGTTTTAAGTAACCTACGTACTGTAAGTTTCATGTAATAAAGTATGAAAAGTATAAGGTATTCCTGGAAGTATTTATTGGTTACTTATCTTATATCATTGATCAAGGTATTGAAAATTTGTTTTTAAAGAATATTATGGTAGAATTTATGTAATTAGAACATGTAAGCATACTGTTGAGGTTTGCTATTAAAATAAAGCCCCTATAAAACAATGCGGTATGTAACTTTACTTAAATGGGCCAATAACAATAGCATTTAGGTACATACGTAAGTGGACGTTTTTTTTAAAGAGACATCTCTAGCTTCCTGCAGCCGAGGGATGCCAGAGATGCCAGACCGCTCCTGATCCAGATATTAGTTCGACGAAGACTCTTTATAAAAGCCGACTTGAGTATCCTTTGATGTGATTTGTGAATTCATATCTGTTCGTTGATCGAATTTGAATTCAATGTGACGAGTTGAGTCGGGAAAAAAAAAAACTTACAACAGTATGGAAAGCATTTTTGCATCTTTTCGTATTTCCTTGAGCATGCAATTCCATATCCTCCTCTGCTTAAACTTTATTTAAACTGCACAGAAACAGTGTCAGTTATTAAATATGTACGAAAATGGAAAAACTCTTATCAATATGAAAATATGTCATGTCATTGCCTATGGCACTTTTACGCATCTGGAAAGGATTTTGACGTACGCATCTGGAAGGTAATCATGTTTTAGAGGTTGGAAATTTTAACTTCCATCTGAATGATTCAATTGCTTATTATTTTTTGATAATGGCAAGTGAGAAATATTTATTTTATTTTGTTTCTATCAAACTAAAAATCTTGTGGGTGCGCCGCACCCACAAGACTATTTGTGTGGGTGCTTGAGACCTGGAGCATTTACGTAGTCAGCGCGCATGCATACAATGATGAAAGTTTCGCACGGTGACGTAAGTCAAGAGACAATACAATATTCTATTGTCATTTTTATATATTTCTGTGTATTAATTTAATTAATATTGTTGTGTACTAACTATATATCCTATTTCGTTATGCAACTAAAATGCTCTGTAGGTAGCATGTACAGTATAACGTCCAGGGGTTCTTCAATTGATTTTCAGATTGTGAGAGTACGATACGCAAAATATATAATTAGAACTAATGCTTTTATAAAATGAACAAGAAACATGATTATTTTATGGGTAAAATGAAGAAATGTTTCAAGGCATTAATTTGTTCGTTTTAACACAGTTTAAAAGTTTTTACTAATAATAGTAACTTTTAGCACTTTTAAAAGCGCTAATTATTTTCTTTTTTATTTTAGTTGTAAAAATGTTACGCTTTTTAGCGCTTTTTTGAAGTTGTTTAATATTTTTTATAAAAAGTTTTTATTTTCTGCTTTTTTTTTAAAAAAAAAAAAACGCTTTCTAGAAGTTAGCTAATACTTTATAGAATTTTATTTAACCAATACTCTTTTATATATAAAGGTATCTAAAAAAGTTCTGTCGCTTTTTCACCCACCACCTTCGAACATCGATATGTCACCTAAGACGTACCTGGAAGATCAAAAATAGTCCCCATCAGCAGCAACGACCCTCTGCCAACGTTTTGGATGGTCATGGATTCCATCGCAGTAGTACTTGGTACGGCGTGAAGCGAAGATATCAAGTGCATTTTGCAACTCTACTAGGGATTTGAACTGGAGTCCTCTAAGGTGATTGTCCAAGGAATGGAACAGTTGATAATCGGACGGTACAATGTCTCAGGAGCATGGCGGATGCAATAGTGTTTCCCATCCGAGGCGTAGAATGGTGTCCCGGGTCATCCTAGCCACGTGGGTCTTAGCGTTCTTCTGTAACACGTTGCACCCTTTACGATTCAGAAGTGCTGGCTCCAGAGTTTTGAGATTTTCTTGAACACAGTACACAGTTGCATTGATGTTCTGAGCAGCTGGCACCAGTTTCCGATGCACGATGCCGCGGGCAGTCCACTAAACACACAGGAGGACCTTTTGGTTCAGTGCTGGTTTCGGCTGTTTTGGAACCGGTTCATGGAATGCTAACCAATGATGACGGCGCCGTGAAGCTTCGTAGAGGATCCACTTGTTATCACATGTCAACACCCTGTCAAGAAATGGCTCCTTCCTCACACGAGACAGCAAAGAAGCAGGTGTCTGCTTGCGTTACCTTCTGGCCCGGAGTCAAATCATGTGGAACCTATCGATCCAACCTATAGTATTTTCCAAGTTGGCGGAGGTGTTGTCAAATGGTTTCACCATTCGCATGAATTGTACTCCCAGTTCCTCGCAAATCTGGCCATTGTTCGCCTCAATTGCTACCTGTTGATTTTCATTTTGTGCATTTGTTGGTCTTCCGGCACGTGGTGGGTCTTCGAGTGTTCCGTTAGCATCCTTAAACTTGTTAAATTTCCGCTTTACTGTCCACGTAGTCACGACACCCTCACCAAAGGCCTGGCATATCTTCCGACCCGCTTCATCGGCGTTTGACCCCAGTTTAAACTCGTACAGAGTACACGCCCTTATGACGCTCTGTGGAGGTCCCATTTTCACTCTGTCTTTACATGGTGTAACTGAACTGCCGCAACCAGGTAGTATGTTGGATATACCCACACCAAAAACTCACCTTCGCCTTATCTCCATTCACATTCAACTCACAGTGTGAGGGGCCAATGGAACACAGATCTTCACAAAAAACGACAGAACTTTCTTTGTTACCTTTATATTTACCCTGTCCGTGTATCCGCCCGTCCGGAATTTAAAAAAATGTTAAAGATTACTATTGTTATATCAACTCCAAATTTAGCCAGGATGTTAGAGGGTCAAACGATAGGATACATGTTATTTGATGGAAGTACTATTCAAACCGAAAGTGATAGCAATGAGCCATTTCCTGGTTTCATGTTCATTATAGAGCAAAAAAGGCAAAGATAGCAAGAAGCGGTTTCCTCCAATTGATTAAACATTCTAAAAATACATTTCATCTCCATAATTAAATCCATTAAAATCAAAAGTGGTTGAAAGCCACTGCAACTTCAGGTTTCAATATTGATCTACATGTTCTGAAATGCCACAATGCGGATACACTTTCAGCTGGCTAACTCGTTACATAAATATTAACTTTCGACACAAAAAATCATAATTTTATATTTTACTTTCAAGTTTAATTTTAAACATTATGAAAAATATATTGAAATATATAATGCTGACTTTACCTATTTATATTTTTCGGTAGATTGTTTTTTATGACAAGTCCGTCTTTGAATACAAATAGCTAAGCATATCATTACATGTGAAATACCTGAAATGAATTATCAATATAGTTGATCTTAGAAAATACAGAAATCACTGAATCAACACAGAAACGCAGAAAATGTGGTGGACGAGTTTTACAATCAAAATGCGGACATGTCCGAATAAATGCTGACACGTGGTAACCCTACCCACACATGCAAACGTGTCATTTACTACTTTTATTTGGTTATTTTAAAACAAATTTGAAGTAGCGAACCAATTCGTAAATATGTGTAATGCAATGATAGAAACCGCTTTAGAATAAAACCCGCGTTTTTCAAAACCACAAAGAAGTGTCTTGCAAATATATCAAATGAGGGTAATAAGGTATTCTGAACACATGTGTTGATCTATCAATGAGAAGAGAAACAGTAACGGCTTAACGGTAATAAAAGAGGGAAAGTATTGCACGAAGGTTGTCGTTTTGTGTGTCTTGAGTATAAATAGCTCAGGTTGGGAGGCTGTCCAAATTATTCTTTCCCTCTTCGTTACATATACACACTTAAGTAACAGAATACAAAGTGGTGTGAAGGAGTAAGAGAGATCGCTCCATCCCATTCCATACGTGGTTCGTTGTGCCTTGTCTATAACCAACGCTTCGTCTATCCATCTATCCAGATGCAAAAAAGCCGTTCGTTCTTCGATCGCGTTCATTTCTGTGCCGACGGATGTGAGCGCCTGATTGAGCGTTAAACGATGCGTTGCTTTTCATTTAGGCTGTTTGTAGACCGTTAATGACTCTGGCTGGAACGTTAATTTGTCAGTAAAGAAGCAATCTCGTCTTGCAAATCGTCTCTGCCGATGCCAAGTTTTCACTTAATTCAGTTCACTTCTTTCTTCATTTCGGCGCTCGCCCGGTGCTTAATTGACTCAATTTCCACTATACAGTATACTATAATAAGATAATGCTTTTCGTATTGTAAAAACGGAAAATAGCAATAAGTAGATTATTTGTGGTTAAGTAAAGTTCCACGTATGTAATACAGGTGATCTCAACATGTAGAATGTTCCACAGTAATATCACCGAAATAATTTACGTTTTGTTGGTAAAGTGAAAGGTTTAGCTCGCATTTGACTTTTTGCGTCATTTGTACTTATTACCTATATATTAAACTCTAACGTATGAGGGTGAGTAATATAGCCTATATGTGATATGTATGTATGTTTCGTCATGAAGTGAAATTCAAATTTTAAATTTTATATGCTACGGTATATCATGTAAGTGCTAAAGGACATGGATAATTAATGAAAGTAAATGATTATAGTTGAATTGGTGCAGTGGCGTAGCACAGTTTTGTGGGGCCCCCCGCAAAGTATAGAGAATGGGCCCTAGCTGTAAAGCCGATAGAAGTCAGATTGAAGTTCTACTTCTTTAAATCTTTAATCATCGCAAGACTTCGGGGCCCCTATACGTCGGGGCCTCCCGCACTGCGCGGGTTGCGGGGGCAGCTGCTACGCCACTGAATTGGTGTAATGAAAATGTGGGATGAGGCGGAGAAACCTCAATGAAACCCATGGATACGAAGTTGTACCCCACAAACTTACTCGGTATGAGATCAAACCAGGGACTCCTGGCACCAGATGTCAGCTCTCTATCACTGAGTGCCGTGTTTGTTCGATGGTTTTGACTCTCTAATATTCTCCTTGATATTTATATTTCTTTCTTTTCACCATTTCTATATACGTTTACATGCCTTCGCATTCGCATGTCCCGTCGTGAAAAACGGAGAGACCAATTTAAACGAAAAATTCACCAATAACTTCGCTTGTAGACTGTTTTCTGCCTCCTTTGTAGCTAAATGTTAGAATTGGCGCCTGGCGCTTACATCGTAGGAAAGCCGAGTTCGATTTTCGTGGGAGCTTATATCGTTCGAATTTTACATTAAGCTGTGTATCTACGTTTTATCTAGATTTGGTGCTGAAAAGAAGCTTTAAATTCCAGTCAACAAATCGTAAACTACTTTCATCACTCCAAGATTTGAGTTATTTTATCACTACCGTAAAATAATTCAGAAAGGTGAAAATCAAAAGCTATTTATCTTTAAATAACATTTGTAACATTGAAGCAAATACATAGATAATTTTCGTCACAGGTTATTTCATGATATTACGTCCAATTACACTAACAATTTTCGTTGCTATTTTATTCCTTCTTTGCACCCATAGCTAGCACGAAACTTGATATGTACGAGCTTTTTGATACACAGAATACGAGCCTGCATGAATTTTGGAAATTCCAGTCCGAGAGGGTTATGAAATGAGGAGGAGGAATAATTCAGTTTGGCGGACTCATGAGATATTCTCCGTTCTTGAACTTCTGAATGTGTAGGAACAAAATTAGGTATATGGGGTTTCTTAATACAAACATAGCAGAATATTTGCATTAATTTTGGAAATTCCACCTCGAAAGAGGGGGATAGAAGAAATTATCAGTCTTAAATTAAATTATGATTTTTTTAAAAAGTTTACTGCCCCATGGTAATACTTTTTAGGATAAATAACGGATGCTGAGTGCGAGTGGATGATTAATCAAAGAGTTGATGGAATACGAACATAGGAATTGGTAGAGTCTCAACAAAACTGACGAAGAACATGTTTCCCAATACAAGCTCTTCATAGCCTCAGATCGAACCAGCGATCCCTCGTGTACTATAAACGAGCAGTATACCTCTGAGCTACTGCGCTTCTTTTATTACTTTTTACATATGTTTCTTATCCGATGAATGAAATGTAAAAATACGAATATTTAATATATAAGTGGTTTTTACATAAACATAATAGAAATGCCATTCACTTGCACGAATTTTTAGAATTTGAACTCGAATGAGTGGAGGAAGAGGGGAAACTTTATTATGTATTTGATTTAAACTCTTGAACATAAAGACACGAAACTTGTTATATCAGGAGCATTTTCACAAACAAAATACGATGTATGAGAGCTGCGTTTTTTTTTTTTTTTTTTTTAAATCTCAGCCATCAGAGGAAAAAGCACGTGAGACGATTGAAATGGTGAAAAGACGTTGGACGTCACTCATCAGCCACACTGACAGACAGACTCTGTTGTTTAATCATTATGGAGTAGCGAGCGTGAAAACATATCGAGTCTACTCAAAGTACCCGCCAAGTGTGAACTATGTAAAATGTAATACAATTCGATTTCTCCAACCAGCTGCCGAGTTGCCTGAACTTCCAAGATCAAACAGTTCAGAAATCATAATGAACGCCTTTTACGAACCACATTCACTTATCCAGAAAGATCATCTGCCGCCAGGTTTCCACTCTTTGCTAGTCTCGCCGTGTACGTCGAGAAGTCCCTGTTTAAACATTCTGCAGCATTCGTGCACATTGTCATCATGACTAGACATCGGATTTTTAGGTTTTACAAAAGTATGTTTTAGGTGCCCAAAATAGGTGCCAAACATACCAAATTAGACATTTAAAATGAAAAAATAGGTTCTTATAAAATGTAGTTATTTTTGAATGGAATGATGCATTACGATCTGAATACAAACTTTAAGATACAGAAATGCACGCACACACGTCATGTTACCTTACATTTTAACCTGCTCATTATTGAAATATTGCTGAAATTACAAATTTTTAATAAAACTATGTGTTTGTAGATAAAGCTTCCGTACAAAACACAAAACCTTCACTTTTCTGCATCACATAAGCCGTAATTGGCCTCACAGTAAATAATAAGCACTTTTTCCAGGTTTTCTATGGTGAAACGGTGGCGTTTGTTGATGAAGATGAGCTTGTACGCAGGGAATGAACGTTCCACATCAACTGACATGATGGAAGCAAACTTCAACTTGGCTACATTTTCGATTGGTATTTCGCATTTTATTCACTTTGTTTCCCAGCCAAAATATCTGCTGCTCCACACAAACTCTTGAGCCTCACGTTCTTTTCCAATACACTTTAAAGTTATACCTTTACTTTCTCTCCAATTTTACCTGGCACTTCCGCGATCTTTTGCTTCACTTCCTGAAAAAGTTCAGTACTTAAAAAATGGTATTCCCGAGCACTCTAATTCTGCAATAACCCGAACAGAAATGTGTAGTGCAATCGGATGTATGCCAAATCAATAGGGATAGAAGGATCATTTATCAATTCTTTGGTAGCAGTAACGGTATAAGCATCCTCCACTAAATCTTCAGCGACATCCTTTTCTGCAGGGAAATGGTCACTATAGTACTCAACTGCTTTCAACCAGGTACGTACCCCACCGTGTAAGCATTGGTTGAGGTGGCAGCTTTTCTTTAAAGGACCGTACCCTTGATGGGGCCTTAAGAAAAACTTTCTTTACAGTAGAGATCATTTTGTTGATCTTTGGAAATTATACTCTTATCTACTCGGCAACATGATTTAAACCATGTGCGAGACTGTCACGTGCAAAAGGAGGGATAGAACACTTTCAGCAACTTCATTGCAGCAACCATGTACGATTCAGCATCTGTATAGGCAAGAATCACTTTCTTCTCATCAAGATTGTTGAAGTACAATTGTTCATAAAGTGTGCTATTGTTTCCTGATTGGTTGTTGAAAGTTGTTTGGCGCAAATAGCTCTGGATAGTGCCTCAGAGTTAGTTTCCCGACAACCAAGTTACAAATGGACCGTCCTAAGTCGTCAGTGATTTCATCAATCGATGATCATATATAAGAATCTCCTATGTCATTTCGTATTCTGGATATTGCTTCATCATATGTGGGTTGCACATAGTTCTTGCGTAACGGCGACTCAGAGAGTCTGGCGTCTGTCCTCTGGTCACCTCTCGAATAAGGTGACTGTTTTCACAAGGCAGGAACATAACCATTTTCCTCCCTTTCCTTGACCTGGTCTAAAAAAATATCTACCCATCTTTGCCACCCTGCCTGTGTGGTGACCCAACATGTGATAACAGAACGGTTTTCTCATGTTTAACCTTTCGAAAATTTTCACATGTTTACTTTTCATAAAATAGGTAAAAATAGGATCTAACGTTCAATTAGACATTTTTAGACGAAATAAAACTTGGTGCTAGTGCTTTAATTTGACATAAAACTTTCATATGCGACTTTATTTTTCATTCTGAGCTAAGGAAAAAATAGGTTTATACCTGAAGATCCGCTGTCTAGTCATCACTTACAAAATTTCCACCGTAACTGTTACTCATTCAACGATGAATTCTGTGCTTCCTCCTGAACAAATCGAATTTATCACATGGTTCACACTTGATGAGCATTTCAATTCCACTCCATACATTTTGACTCTCGCTACTCAATAATGATTCAATGGTGGAGTCAGTCAATCGGTGTAGGAAATAGCGACGTTCAATGAGCAATTTGTCTTATCTCTGTTTCGTCATCTCACCCGGTTCTCCTCTGGTGGTGGTGAGGATAGTGGCGCGGTTGAAAAAAATAACACTCGTATTATTATCCTTTTGCACGAATGTTGGTATTTTTTTAAAACACAAATAGTGGTAAAATACGGAAAAGCTCTGTTATTTCATTTTGACTTACTACCTATGTACTAACTTAACGAAATTCGGTGTATTATTTATTATCATTATTCAGAGACACAAATATTTTACTGAAGTTCAATGCCTTTGCAGTTCGGAAAAGACGGAAAAGACATGAATCGTTACAGAGATGTTTCTTCTAAAGCCGTCGTGGCGTAGTCGCTCAGGCATTTTTCTATCAACTAGGTGTCCTTCGCTCTTCCAACGACGAATTGGGAAGCTATATTTGAAAGAAAGAAGTACCGTTCTAGAAAGCCATCGTCAACGACTGACCACACCTATCATCCCAAAGACATGAGCGCAGTAAGCCGGTTGGTAGGTCCTGGCTCTTTAAAGGACTCCTGCGCCAGGGATTGTCATTTATTTATTTATTTATTTATTTATTGTCAAAATAATTTTTATTTACTACATTTCTGTTATAGTAAAGTAAGATAAAAATCTTAGGTAGGCATATCAATTATCTGAATGCTTATCTCCAGGTGATCTCCATTAGCTTTGAGGTGCATTAAAATGTGAAATGCCTAAATGCCTAGGCATATCAACTTGTTTTAGTTTCATTTCTTTTAGTATTCGTGTAATCGGACGTTTGCTATAGTGTGTATCTTTCTTCTTAATCAGTTTATCTTTCTTCTTAATTATAAACGAAAATAGAAAGAACAGCTGCCGCATTCTATTTGTAATAGCAGAGAGGACACTTGACGATAAGCCATTTTAAATGCTGTGCTTATGTAACATGTTAAGGTTGCAATACGTTCCAATAAAACTGTAGGTCTGGCTGAAGATCATTGTAAATTAAAGATGTTTAATTCTATCCACCCGCCAAAGAACCATAACGATCAGTTTATCTGGTAATAGGAAAACTATTTTGTGATCAAATTATCAGTCGTCTTTTTAGAATGAAATTTCAAACAAGCTTGAACAAACTGGAAACAGTAGATTTTTAAAACAAACATATTGAGTGAATTATTGGAACTGCTTTTCTTTATATAGACATTTGCAAGTCAAAACTATTAATTAAATGTTATGATTTTTCAGTTTCTGTCGTATTGCTTTTAACAAAAGGGCTAGAGGCAAAGAAGGAATTATTGTTAATTTAATGTTCCATTTCACGTAATAGTTATATTTTCTCATATTACATAGTAGGTCGGGGACTAAGGCTATTGTTCTTTGAGTTTGCTATTGTCAAGCAACAAATCATAGGGTTTGCAGTTTTCTGTTGATGTGTAATATGATTTAACAACTATCATCTTCTTCTTCTATTACTATTAAACACTCGTAACAATGATGATGATGCTAATGATAATAACTTAATTTTTCAGTTTACTACTTTTCCTAAAACTTCTGTCTGAACTAGAGGAAGACGTAGTTTTACTAAAGAGTACTTAATTTCTCTTTGGGGCTAATCAGGAATACCCGGAAGTACTCACAGACGTGATCCACCACATCCGGTGACCCAGAATGACTGGTGAACGTGACCCACAGAGACCCAGATAGACCTATGACTCGAAGTGACCTAGAAACGACGTATTTAGAGTGTGCTAATGCATTTTTAACAAACCAAATTATCTCATCTGTCTTTTTCTCACTAAATATTTAATTATGTCTGTTCTTGTGTGCATCTGTAGGTGTCAAAGCATTGTTGTGAGAGTTGCATACAAGACCTATTAAAGTATAAACGCGTGAGAATCGCAAAAGAGAAAAGCTGCACGTTTATCTTTTATGAGAAACCGTCAAAATATATCGAACGATCATATAAAACTTATCAGGTGTAGAATATCAGGAGTGCCACTAAGCCCAGTGTTTTGTTAAGTCTTTTGCAGAAAATAGTTTGTGTTCAAAACTACTGTATCATTTTTCAGTATGGGAAGACGAATATACATGAAATTACATTTGAAATAGTCAAGACATGATAACAATGATTGAAAAATATCAAACCGAGAATCAAATACTTGAATATTCATATTCGAGTAATGGATATAATTAATCCACTATAAATTTCTGCAGTAATGCTTGACTATTTCGGCTGCTTTTGGATCATCGGCTCTGCCTGGGTTGTGATGTGAGGTCTATCTGGTTTGCCACGTCTCTCCAAGTTGGCGGGCATGCCTAGGTCGTCATGTCTAACCAGGACTCAGAAGCAAGATTCAATCCCGGGTAACTCGGACAAAAAATGTGACCTAAGTAATCCGTGACCCATTTCGTCATTGCGGTCGGGTGATAAGATGATCGTCTTGAGTAAACTAGATAAAGACTTAATTTTATTATAGAGTATATAATTTGTTCGTTGAGCTAAAATAGAGAGATATAAAGAATATGTTTTTTTTAAATTAAAAAAGTATGGTCTGCATCAATCCTTGACGGCCAGCATCTCATCAAGTTAATAAATGATCATTACAATAAAATATGCAGGTTATATGAGAAAGCTCTTTCTTAATTCTAATTTAAATAACTTTGTGTCAGTTTTGTTACTATGCAACGTGTATTTATAAATGTAACCAAGAAAGTTCTGTCGTTTTATGTGAGTTGCGTTTAATTGCCCTTCACACCGTGAGTTGAATGCGAATAGAAATAAAGCAAAGGTGAGTTGATGGTGTGAGTATATCCAACATACTACCTAGTTGTGGTAGTTCAGTTACACCGTGTAAGAACAGAGTGAACATGGGAACTCCACAGAGCGTCATGAGAGCTGTACGAGTTCAAACTGAGGTCAAACGCCGGAAGCTATGCCAAGCCTTTGGTGAGGATGTTGTGGCTACGCGGACAGTGAAGTGGTGGTTTAACAAGTTTAAGGACAGTGACGAAACACTCGAAGACGCACCACGTGCCGGAAGACCAACACATGTACTAAATGAAGATCTTCAGGCAGTAATTGAAGCGAACAGTGGCCAGAGATGTGAGGAACTGGGAGTACAATTCAGTGTGAGTGATGAAATCATTCGGCAGCACTTCCATCGACTTGGAACACACTACAAGTTAGATCGATGGGCCCCACATGACTTAACTCTGGGCCAGAACGCAACGCGAGAAGATACCTGTGTTTCTTTGCTGTCTCGTGTGAGGAAGGAGCCATTCCTGGACAGGGTGTTGACATGTGATGAGAAGTGGGTCCTGTACAAAGTTCCATGGCGCCGTCTTCAGTGGTTAGCATCCCATGAACCGGTTCCAAAAACAGCCGAAATCAGCACTGCACCAGAAGAAGGTCCTCTTGTGTGTTTGGTGGACTGCCCGCTACATCGTGCATCGGAAACTGCTATCAGTTGGTCAGAGCATTAATGCAACAGTGTACTGTCAGCAGTTGAGTCATGTAAAAAAAAATTCAAAACTCTGGAGCCAGCACTTTTGAATCGTAAAGGGGTCCTCCTGTTACAGGACAACGCTAAGCCCCATATGGTTAGGATGACTCGGGACACCATTCTACGCCTTGGATAGGAAACACTATTGCATCCACCATACTCCCTGACATTCCATCGTCCGATTATCACCTGTTCCATCCCTTGGCCAATTACATTAGGGGACTCCAGTTCAAATCCCTAGTAGAGATGCAAAATGCACTTGATACCTTCTTCGCTACACGGTTCACCAAGTTCTACCGCGATTTAATCTTGGCCTTCCAGAACGTTGACAGAAGGTCGTCGATGTTGATGGAGACTATTTTTGATCTTCGAGGTACGTCTTAGGTGACATATCGATGTTCGAAGTTTGTGAGTGAAAAAGCTACAGAACTTTCTTGCTTACCTTTATAATAAGCTACATATTTCGCTTCTGTAGTCCAGGTGATGAAAGAGAGGCCATCTTGTTAAATAATTCTTATTAATGCATTATCTACATACATACGAGAGGAACAAATATTTCATTAGCAAATATCTCGTTCGATCGTGAGATGCAGTAGTCAGTCACTTGTGCAAAGAACGTGAATTAAAAGCAAGAATAAATATTTGAAATTAGTTTCATGTTTTCATTTAAATTCATAAAGTTACAACAAACATTTTTCTTGTAACTTTTGTAAGGTTTATATGGCTTCCTCCTTTCCATTATAATTGAACGTTATAAAAATGGTGTAATATTAGTAAAGCAATTTTCTTTATTTTTTAAAAAAGAAATGCTAATACTCTGCCAAATAATAAACTGAAATTGTAGTGAGTTGTAAACCACAAAGGTCTCGCAGTTCAGTTACTATTTAAAGAAGAAGGGGTTATCTGTCTAAGTGTAAAGGTAACCAAGAAAGTTGTCGCTTTTTGTGGAGGTCTGTGTTCAATTGGCCTCACACCGTGAGTTGAATGAGAATGGAAATAAGACAAAGGTGAGTTGTTGGTGTGGGTATATCTAACATAATACCTGGTTATGGCAGGTCAGTTACACCGTGAAATTGCGTAAGGACAGAGTGAACATGGGACTCCCACAGAGAGTCATACGGGCGTGTATGCTGTACGAGTTCAAAATGGGGTCAAACGCCGCTGCAGCAGGTCGGAAGATATGCCAGGTCTTTAGTGAGGGCAATATCTGTGAGGATAGTGAAGCAGGGGTTTAACAAGTTTAAGGACGATGACTAAACACTCGAAGACGCGTGCCAGAAAACCAACACATGTACAAAATGAAGATCTTCAGGTAGTAATTGAGGCGAACAGTCGTCAGACATGAGAAGAACTGAGACTACAATTCAGTGTGAGTGGTGAAACCATTCGGCAGAACCTCCATCAACTTGGAAAACACTTCAAGTTGGGTCGATGGGTCCCACATGATTTGACTCCGGGCCAGAAGGTAAAGCGAGCAGAAGTAGGGGCTATTTCTGGACAGGTTATTGACATGTGATGAGAAATGGGTCCTGTACGAAGATCCACGGTGCCGCCATCATTGGTTAGCACTCCCTGAACCCGTTCCAAAACAGCCGAAACCAGCACTGCGCAAGAAGAAGGTACTTTTGTGTGTTTGGTGGACTGCTCACGGTATCGTGCATAGAAAACTGCTACTAGCTGGTCAGAGCATCAATGCAACTGTGTACAATCGGAGTTCAAGTAAAACTCAAAACTCTGGAGCCAGCAATTCTGAATCGCAAAGGGGTCCTTCTGTTACAGGACAACGCTAAACCCTACGTGCCTAGGATGACCCAGGACACCATTCTACACCTTGCATATGAAACACTATTGCATCCGCCATACTTCCCGGACATTGTAGTGTCCAATTATTACCTGTTCCATTCCTTGGACCTTGATACCTTCTTCGCTTCACGGCCTACCAAGTTCTACCGCGATGGAATCCATGGCTTTCCAGAACGTTGACAGAAGGTCGTCGACGCTGATGGGGACTAATATTTATCTTCGAGATACGACTTAGGTGACATTACGATGTTCGAAGGTGTGGTTGATAAAGCGACGGAACGTTCTTGATTACCTTTATAGTAAAAATGAGTAAATATTATAATTATAATGACACACTTATTCATATATTAGGAAGAAATTTTTGTAGTTCAGTTTCTGATATAGGGAGAAATCTCATCGCCAAGAAAAAAAAAACCTTGCGGGACAAAATCTCGTCAGGCCTAAATCTCGCGGGTTGAAATCTTGACGGTACAAAACTTCACCATAACAATTTGTTTAATGTGGAAATGATACGGAACAGTTTTAAAAAGCGATGCGGTGAGTTGCCTCATTCCCTCATTTTCGAAATATTTTAGTTCATGTAATGATGGAAAGCATAAAAGGAAGTGGGTTGATTGGGAATCCTTAAAAAAATATGAGCATATTGCATTATAATCGGTTATAATTTTTATTTAAATACCATGGATTTTTTAAAGTTTGGGTGTGAGTAGGGTTATTTGACCCTTTCATTCTTCACAGATTGCAGGTCTCGAAGAAAAGCCTGGTGAGAAACCTGGTGAAATTTGTCGAGATAATTATAAAAAAAAATGTTAGCTTAAGTAACGGAATTCAGAATTCCGGAAACCTTTCTTCTTTTATCCACTTATTTGTGACCGATTTGAACTGCAAGCAATGAAAATTATAGTGAAGTTCTAAGTAAAAGTATACATTGCATGTCATGAAAACAGGACACTACCTAAGTATTTACGTTTATCACATTATGTATACTTACAAATCTACAACGTGAGGTAGATTTCCGCATTTTAGCTCCTTATTCTTGATGAATTTCAACCATAAACAATAAATTTACCAAGTTTTAAGTAGTTTCCAAATTTTAGTAAAAATGAAAACTTTGTAACTTGAAAAATGTTACTTTTTAGCTATGATTTGAGTGTGCTTCACTGTGTTTTGCTACAAACCAGGGGTAATTTGGGAACGAATACTCCTAAATTGATATAATACAACTGTCTTCGCCTCTTCCCATGTTTATGTGGGGTCGGCGTGTTCTTTAATTATTTTCCTCCACTTCCTCTTATCCCTGGCTTCTTCTATTTTCATCTCCTTTCTGTCAAATCATCTTGTATCTTGTTGGTCCATCTCATCTTTGGTCTTCCCCTCTTCGACATATTACCCCTAAACAGTAACTTCTGCTTCTAAATTTACTCAATGGTTTTGACATACAACATCCTCCCCCCAAACTTGGGTGTGTTCGTGATTAAAATGCACTGTTCTTGTGTTAATTATGGCATTGTATACGATTAAAAGTTGCTCATTAGTTTTAACTATTTTTCTTTCCCCGCTTAAAATATTAATGACGCCCTTTGCCGCAACTCCTTCTCTATGAATTCCTCTGCTACTAACTTATCTTGTGAACGTACGGGGCAAAACTATTTTCGACGGCAGTGTTATATTAGTCTTTACAAGGGGGTATCTGGTAAGCTTTCTTTTTTCTTTTTGTAAAATTATTAAAATTAATTATTATCATTCGATGAGGAAGACCTGGATTGGACTCCCGGCGGGACATCATATGATTCGGATCCCACTTTAAGCTTCAGGTCAACATTTGAAATGAATGATAAACGCCAATTCAACCAACCAAAATTTACTGTTTTATAAGCGTACGTTGGAAATTATCTCCCAACATTATTTTAAAGTAATTATGTATATGTTGGTATACAACTATACGTTGAACTTTCTATACTTAACAAATTGTTATGGTGAGGTTTCGTCCTAGATATGATTTTATCCCGGTAGTTTTTACTTTCTAGGAAAAAAAAAAACAAATCATAGTTTCGATCTCGATGTGGCAATCTTACATATATAATGTAATTTAAAAATATTTTGTTATCGAATGTAGAAAACGTTTTCACAGTGTGGCAAACGTCCCACTTTTCCAAACTGTGAAATGGAACTGAAGCAAATGTGTCTATATTAGTGCCCAAGTGCTAAAAACGGACATTTATATTATGAATTTAATATTATAACTTGTGTTGTTAAAATATAAATGATTTGTGCATTAATACTTTTTTTGTCAAAACAAATTTGTTGGCATAGAAATAAAATTTCAGTACGCTAATATTGAAATGTAAATGTTAAATGTAAATGTTAATTCCGTGAACTTAAAAATTGACAAAAAATTTTGCTTAAATAAAACGAACTCGCTATCAATCTTCGTGTTACATTATAGTGTAATGTCGTGACTTTTTCTGTTAACATTGTCCTTGCGATCAAGTAATTTGTATATAGAATTTTGGTTTCATTGATATTTGTGTGTGTATATATATATATTGTGTATAAATTCTGCTATAAAATTTTATATGGTGAAACCGGTTGAGTGAGTTTGGAGGTATAAATGTTTGGTACAGAGAGATAACTGTGAGCTTGATTAAATGAACGTTTATCGAATACAGAAACTGTTTCGTCTGATTTAGCTTTGAAAATGGCCGTGTGTATGAAATAGATTTAATGTGGGTTGCATCTCGTTGATTGATCAGCAATACGCTGAATGGACATTTCGTTACATGATGATGGCTTCTATTTTTTAAAAAAGAGAAAAAGGTTGAAGTCATAACGTCAAATGCAGTTTCGAAACGAATAAAGCTAGAAGAGAAAAAATAAATTGAATAGTAACTAATATTTTTTATATATAACCTTGCCTGTCTACGGCTATTTTTAAAAATATTTTACTCTTTACTTTCTGGAGTAATTACATTTCTGGGTATTAAAATTGATGATGTTGATTTCGAGTTTTACGTCCCTTTTAGCAGCGAAGCTATATGGAACGGGACTTACTGATTAACGTGGAATCCGAACCTCATGAGCTCCTGCCGGGAATCGAACCCGGGTGGCTGTTAAAATTGAATCATTAGGTAAGAGAAGAGTGAACAACTCAAAATTTGGTAGACTGAGATCTTATAGTACAGGAGTGAAACTAAGGATGGTACAAAGATAGAGATTAACGTTTATAAAGCGAGACGATATCGAAAAGACACTTGTAAGTCAAGACAAGACCAAGGCCAGACTCGAAATCTTGGTCTTGTCTCGAATGTTGACAAAAGCTTACTGAAATTAGATTTAGTATATTCGTAGAACTAAGCAGCACGCTACTACAGGGTGTCCAATATACAATGCAACCCGGAGTTTGGGATAGTAAAACTTTTGAACCTGAAGAGATACACAAATAATGGTTATATCAGAATGAAGCTTTGTTCATGTATATATTTTTAAACTAGGCAACAACTATTGAAGTACACTAGGAACCACATAGTGTTGCCAGATGTAACCGAAGGTGTAAATTTTTTTTTTTTTTTTTTTGTAAAACATGTAAATTTACTCATAACTTATATGTATGGATGTTCTATCGTTAATTTTCAGTTTGTTTAGTTGGAGTAGCTTGGAAACTATGAAGCAGAAAAAAGATTTTTCATTTACACCTATAACTAGTCGGATGAGGCCTCTGTATGGGGGAACTAACGAAATAATAGTTTTTATAAATTAACACTCTGAATTGGCAACATTGCTGAAGCTTCAGTGCATCAAAAAGTGTGTAAATGTTTACTTACGTGCACCCGGCAACACTGCTACTATCATGAAACGAGTTTTCAGCTGAATAACGATGCTGGAAGTGCCCCTTGTTTTGATTTAAACACTGGTTCACACGTTTGACCATGTTGGAAGCAACTTTACGAAGAGTAGAAGTGTTAATGTTCTCAATGGCACTGCGAATGTTCGGTTCTATGTCTTGTATAGTTCGAGAATTGTTCTTGTATACCTCTTTCTTTAAGCAGCCCCATAGAAATTAATAGCAGTGTTACCGGGTGCATGTAAGTACAAGTTTTATCATGATAATTTCAAAGTTTCTTTTTCGTTGTTTTCAGGAATTGCATAATGTAGACAGATCCTTAACACTCCTTCTGATGTACTGAAACATCAGTAATGTTGCCAATTCAGAGTGTTAATTTATGAAAACTACGATTTCCTTAGTTCCCCCTTACAGAGGCCTCACCCGATTAGTTATCGGTGTAAATGAAAAAGTCTTTTCTCTGCTTCATAGTTTGCAAGCTACTCCAACTAAAAAACTAAAAATTAACGACAGAACATCGATACGTATGAATTATAAGTCAATTTACATGTTTTGCAAAAAAAAAAAAAAAGAAAAAAAGAAAAAAAAAAGAAAAAAAAATTACACCTTCGGTTACATCTGGCAACACTGTGTAGGTCCTAGTATACTTCAGTAGTTGCTTTCTAGTTTAAAAATATATGCATGAACAAAGCTTCATTTTGATACAACCATTATTTGTGTATCTCTTCAGGTTCAAAAGTTCTATTATTCCAAACTCCGGATTGCATTGTATAGTTTGGACACCCAAGTGTCCACGCTTGGATAGATTTTAAATTGTACGTTTTATACTATAACTTGAGGATGTTGAATCCAATGAAATTATCTTTGAAGATATCTGTCCATGGGATCACGAGGAAAAGGACCTTAAAGTTGGGATCTTTGAGGTATCGCTTCTATCAATAGTAAAAGTGCCACGCGTGGATACGTTTCTAATTTCACTTCCAATTTCACTTCTAATTTCATTTCTAATTTCTAATTTCAATAAGCTTAGTAACACCTAACATAATCGTTTATAGATGTACGATAATGTCGTATCACTTAACAAAAATTGTCATAAAATGTCACTGTTTCCTCCGAATATTTAATAACATTAGCAGGGCCTATACATAGTCTTGCAGGAATCTACCGCACGCACAGAAAAAAAAATCTTTCGTAGCGAATAAGGTAAACTCCTTACATCTCATGCTTCGATGCTGAAATGAACAGTAAACTGCAAATCCATCAACTAAGCCAGAGACATGAACCTACATCTTAACGTGGAATCTGAACCACGTGAGTTCTTGTCGGGAATCGTACCCGAGTCTTCTACTACAATTTTGGCATTTGCAAACCTATATAGATCTCTAGTCAACTTATTTTCCTTAAAACGAAATTTCTCTAAAGTCCCACACTTTCTCCTTACGTGCAAGCTACAACTAACATTATTATGTACAATACAAAGGACAGAATTATGCTTTTCAATAGTTTTTACTTTCATTTATTTTGATATTAGTTACGAGCTCATGACAATATTTTCTACAATTAAACGCACATTTCCTATTAATTTAATTTTTCATTCCTCATTAACCGTTAATTTTACTATCAGTATTTGTAAGTATCGCTCTTGAATACATCTCATAACTTAATTCCGAACAGCTGTACCTCGAAATTTATACCAGTGAAAAATGATTTGAGGACACTTCATAGTAATTCACCAATTCCACCCTAAACAGGTACAAAAAAAGGAGGTGAAGGTAAGTGCTAATAATCCGAGCACCGCGCCCGTGAAACACCCCGAATATGTTATGCAAGATATTCAAGAACATATGTACCAGTGCTATTCAATCTTTTTTTTTTCCTCGCGTACCCCTAGACACAGTTCGCCATCCAATTGTGTACCCCTGAAGTTGTTTAAAAGAAATTAAACTTAATACACATGTTGTGTTGAGTAAAAAGGGGGACAAACAGAGACCCAACAAAAGGACAATCAGTGTGCAAATCAACAGACTATTTACAGGGGGATAAAAGGCAGATCCGAAAAAAATTAACACGGGAAATTTCAAAACATATGGGAGACATCGATTTCCCTTTGAGAGGGATTTTTCCTTCATCCTCCCTAATATTTCGCACACTGACGATAATGTTAAAAATTCAAAAACTAGAAGTACCTTTAGAACTAACCTGTTAAAGAGATGACTGAGCTTGTTTCCAACTCCTCGATTTTGGGTTAAATCTTCGAGAGTGCGAGAATAAGAGCAAATTCTGGATTCAAGCAATTTCTGCGCTTCATTTTTATTGATGTTAACGCAGAGAAACCATTGGAAAGAAAAAATTCTCCAACTATGATAACTCAATAAATATTGGAAATATGCTTATTTTAGGATTATGTACCCAAAAAACATCTTCGCGTACCTACGGTTGAATAGCCTGATATATACTGTAGTACTTATCTTAATATCCCGTGCGCCTTAATATATCGGCGTGTAAACAACCCGAGCGGCCATAGAATTTCAGGCAGGTAGCATGAATAGTGGTGGTCGTAACCGATGCCCACCTGGTGCTTAGACACTGTCCTACCATTTGTGTCAGGTGCTTGATTGGAATAAAGTCCGGAAACCTAGCAAGACAAGGTAGAAGCCAGAGTCTGATTTGTCGTTCCGGTATGGGAACGCGCGTTATCTCGTGAAGTTTTGGAATAAGATCAGAGAATATGACTAACGACGTCACGAATGTAAGACGCACTCACTAGTCACGTTCATCTGAATAAATACTAGAGGTAAGAGGGATATGTAGCAGTGTTGGGCAAATTTCAATTGAATTAACAGTTAACAATTAATTTGTAAATTTAATTGTTAATTGCAATTAACAATTGAAATAAGTAATGGTTAATTGTTAATTGCAGTTGGCCATTAAAAAAGGAGAATCAATTGCAATTGATCAATTGATTGAAAGTAATTGCAGTGGAAAGTAATTGCAATTGAATTCTGTAATTCAATTGCAATTGAAATTAATTGGCAATTGATTCAATTGCAATTGATTTCCACAGCAATTACTTTCAATTGATTGATCAATTGCAATTGATTTTCACTGATTAATTTTCAACACTGTAGTTCAGAGAGGGCGTGGGGCAATGAGAACTTTAGCCACGACCAATTGACTCACCACCCGTCGTGACCCACGACCCACCGTGACCCACTCTGACCCACCACCCACCATAAACCACTCTTACCCACTGTGACCCACAGACCCACCAAAACCCATTGTCATCAACTCTGACCCATGGTTCACGCCCTCTTCTCTACTGACTAAAGAGTTTAAACTTGTAATAAAACAAGCCTATGAAATTATCACTCATCGGAGTTTGAATTTCTACGATCAATCGCTCAAGCACCGCACTAATACAATAACGGCGGATCTGACCTTTCTAATATAAATAAAATAGAGTTTGTTCGTGTGTCTGTCTGTCTATCTTTGTGCGGCCTGTGGACGAGACGAGTGGACCGAATCTTTTCAAAATCTGGTCACGGGTAGCTTGGTCTAGGCCCCAGACCAAGACGAAGACTTTTTTTAATTCCTTACTAGGGGGTCTCCAGGGGACGTTTACCGGGACTGGCCTGGGGACCAGAAAAGTCGACCGAGAGTTACCAAATTTTGGTCAAAGATACCTTGGTCCAGGTCCCACACCAAGACAAAGCGTTTCCAACAAAATTCGAACCAGGGGGTCTCAGGGGGGCGTTTACCGGGACATGTAAAAGTAGAACAATATCAGTGTCGATTTCATAGTTTTCGCCGTCGCTGAGATCAATGGTGAAACTCCGATCGCATTAACTTTCAAATTCACCGTATTCGGCTGCGGGCCGTGGGTCAACGGGGGGGGGGGATACCGAAACGTAAAAGTAATCCAAAATGACCGATATTAGTGTCAAATCCATAGTTTTCGCGGTTGCTGATATCAATGGCGACACTACCATTAGCGATGACTTTCAAATTCATCCACCGTTGTATGCGGGCCTTGGGTCACCAGAGGGGGGAATTCCGATACATGTAAAAATAATCGAAAATGACCGATATTAATGTCAAATCCATAGTTTTCGGGATAGCTGAGCTCAATGGTGAAACTCAAGACCGCGTTTACTTTCATATTTAGCCCCCATCAGCTCAGAAAGGGGTGCATTATAAAGGGGATCACGAGACATGTAAAAAATAATCCACAATGGTCGATGTCAAATCCGTAGTTTTGGCGGTGGCTGAGATCAATGGTGATACTTTCATTAGCGATGATTTTCAAATTTAGCCACCATTGAATGCGGGCCGGGAGTCACCGGGGTTGGGGAATTGCGAAACATGTAAAAATAATGGAAAGTGACCGATATTAGTGTCAAATCCATAGTTTTCACTGTCGCTGAGATGAATGGTGATACTTCCACAGGCGTTGACTTCCAAATACAGCCCCCATCGGCTGTGGGCCAGAGGCATTGTTTTTTTTTTTCAAAATTGGAACCAGAGGATTATAGGGACTTTTACCGGCATATGTAAAAAGTAGTAGAAAATGGCAGATGTTAGTGTCACATTCATAGTTTTCGCGCTATTGGTTGGGGGTTGGTGGGGGCCAGAGGAGATTTTTTCACAATACGAACCAAGGGGGTCTGAGGGGTGGTTCACCGGGACATGTAAAAGTAGTAACATTTGTGTCGAATCCATATTTATTGGGGTTGCTCAGACGTATAGTGACACCCCCGATAGTGTATACGTTCAAATTCAGCCCCCATCGGCCTTCCCAATGAAAACATATGTACGTTGTTGGATATATATTTACACAAAATATATCCAATTTTAGAAATGTTTCTTAATTGTTCTCCCGTTGTTCAATTCGTTTACATTGATATTTTATCTGATCCATGCGAAGAACGGGCATAACAGCTAGTACGAAATGGTAAAGTGTTTGTTATGGAACAAATTACAATGAATTCAATTATGTAGATAATAATTATAATTAATAATTATTTCCTTGTTGAATTATAGATACTTTTCAGTGGAAAACTGAATAAAATTTAAAAATCCCAAATCAACGTAAAGCAGACCAACGTAAAGGAAAAATGTATAAAATTTTCCATATAATTAAGCTAGCTTACTTAAATGGAAATTTAGCTTAATTACATGGAAATTTTTTGTGTCGTTTTGTGCGCCTATTTCCTCGTTTTCTGCGTCACCGGAAATGGGTCAATGTTATCCTACAAATATGGCGGAACAAGTTAATGCTGTTCCGTCAGGAACGATTTCGAGGTCGTTTCCTTCACATCATCTTGTGCGTGTTTTCTACCGTTTTGTAAGCCTATTTCCACGTTTTGTGAATCAATGGTAGTGGGTCAAAATGGGCATTCAATGTGGGAAGAAAAATGATCCACTTTCCTACCAGTATCGAATTTCAAGGTCGCTTTTTCGCATTGTTTGGTGCATGTTTTTACCGTTTCTACGCATATTTTCACATTTTGTAGGCCAACGAAAGTGGGTCAAAGACGACCTACAAATATGGCAGAAAAAGACATATCTATTCCACTTTCAAGGTCCATTTTGACCCTCTCCCACTGATGCACAAAGCGACACAAATCATGCATAAAAAATGTGAAGAAAACGACCTCTACATTCGATGGTGACGGAACAGCATTAAGTTATTCCGCTATACTTGTAGGCCATTTTGACGCATTTTCATTGTCGCACTAAAGTGGAAATAAGAGCACAAAACAGTACAAAGCAGGCACTATACGATGCGAAAGAAACGACCTCCAAATACGATAGTGACGGAACAATGGCTCTATTTCCTCACACATTGATGGACCATTTTGACGCATTTCTGGTGATGCTCAAAACGTGGAAGTAGGCGAACAGAACGGTAAAAAATACACACTAAACGATGCGAAAGAACCAACCCCGAAATTCGATAGTGGCGGAACAGTGAGCCATTTAACTCCCACTTTAAAGCCCCGTTTAACTCACCTTGGGTGATGCACAAGACGAGAAATAGGCGCAGAAAACTTTAAAAAAAAGGGCACTAAACGATGCGAAAGTAACGATCTAGAAATTCGATAGTGTCGGAACAGTGGGTCATTTTCGTCACACATTGGAGGCTCATCTTGACACACTTCTGGTGACGAACAAAACGTGGAAATAGGGGCACAAAACGTAACAAAACAGGCACTAGTCAATGCGAAAGGAAGGACCTCGAAATTCGGTAGTGGCGGAGGTGTGAGTCATTTTCGTCACACTTTGGAGGCCCATTTTGACACACTCTTGGTGACACGCAAAACGTGGAAATAAGGGCACGAAACGGCACGAAACATTCACTAGTCGATGCGAAAGGAAGGACCACGAAATTCGGTAGTGACGGAGAAGTGGGTCATTTTCGTCACACTTTGGAAGCCCATTTTGACCGTCTTCCAGTGACGCACAAAATGTCGAAATACGCGCACAAAAGGGTACGCGATGTGAAATTAACGACCTCGAAATTCGATAGTGGCGGAACAGTGGGTCATTTTCGTCCCATCTTGGAAGCCCATTTTGACCCACTTCTGGTGACGCACGAAACGTGGAAATGGGGGCACGAACAGCACGAAAATTCAGTAGTCGATGCAAAATGAAGGACCTCGAAATTCTTTAGTGGCGGAGAAGTGGGTCATTTTCGTCCCACCTTCGAGGCCCATTTTGACCATCTTCCAGTGACGCACAAAACGTCGAAATAGGTGCACAAAAGGGTACGCGGTGTGAAATTAACGACCTCGAAGTTCGATAGTAGCGGAACTCTTGGTCATTTTCGTCCCATCTTGGAAGCTCATTTTGACTCACTTCCCATGACGCACAAAACGATGTGAAGGAAACGACCTCGAAATTCATTGGTGGCGGAAGAGCAATAATTTGTTCCGCCATATTTGTAGGCCCATTTTGACCCACTTCCGGTGATGCACAAAATGTGGGAATAGGCGCACAAAGCGACAAAAAAAAAATGCACAAAAGATGCAAAACAAAGTACCTCGAAATTCGTTGGTGGTGGATCACGTTAATGACGCCGTGAGCCAATATATACCAATATAAGTATATACTGTAGTTCTTACCAGGGAGCGCGGTGGGTCAGTGGTAGAGCGTTCACCTCCGGTGCTTGAGGTCCCTGGTTCGATCCCAGATCGCGCAGTTTGGACTTTGTGGTGGACAAACACCGTGCTCGTGGATTTTCTCGGGGTTCTCCCGTTTCCTCACACTTTCTTAATTTCATTCATTTCCCATCATCACCGTCTCCTTTAGCCTAACCGGCATAAGCGTGGGACGTAAAATTAAAGATTTCATATCATTTTTTGTAGTTCTTACCATCAAGGCTGAGAACTGCACGGTCCAATTTTTTAGCCAAAGTAGAAGCCCAACCGGAATAGTGATGTCAACCGGCTCGGCTCGCTTCAACTGAGCGTACAGCTTGAGCTGGCTTGGTTGGGATTACCCATCGACTGGGCTCAATTGAGCCAATGGCTTGAACCGGCTCGGTAAAGACGAGTTATCGACTCGGCTCGATTGGAGCCAATGGCTCGAACCAGCTCTGTTGAAACGAGTCCATAGGCTGGGTTCGAGTTAGCTTAACTGAGCCAATGGCTTGAACCGGCTCGGTTGGGGTAAACAATCAGCTCGGTTCGGTTCGGCTCGTGTGAGCCTTCGGCTCGAGCTGACTCGGTTGGATGAGCTGTTGGCTCGGCTCACTTCTCGGTTCGGCTCGATAAGTGAATGAGCTGTGAGCGAGCCGCTTGAGTCGTTGACAACCCTAAACCCGGGTCGAGCAGTTTTAAACATGTTTGGCTGGAGTCCCATAACTTCTAACAATTTTTGGCTCGAGCCCGAATACTTGCTCCTCCTGAACTCAAACCAAGAACCTCGTGACCGATGTCCTTGCCTCCTGAAGATTTCTTGACTACCGAGATCGACAGTTAACTAATTTTTAGTATTCCGATACAAACCGCCTATATTCCATGTTTATACAGGTACACGGTGTTATAATAATAATTAGTTATAGTAGTAGTAGTAGTATCATTGATAATTATATTGTCTATGTAGGATACTTGAAGATAGTAGTACTTGGAACTACACAAAGGATTTAGCTCGAATTGGCTCGACTCGACTGGAAACTCGATCCGAATTCGAGTCGAGTTGGGGGAAATTTTTCGAGCCGAGATCTCGAGTCGAACTCAAAGATGTCTGCTTCGAGTCGAGTCGAGTTTTAAAGAAAACTCGCTCGAACTCGCTCGTGCTCATTCCTATTGTATGCATGACGGGCATATAGAGTTCTTTCGAGGGGGATAGAACCATAAACATAATATATTTAAAAAATACCTAGTTTCACGGCTTTCTTCCCAGGGGGGGGGGGGAAGGGATGGTAGGTATCCAGCATTTCTTATAAGTACTTTATTTGAAATATGTAAAACAGTAACAAGTGGACAATACAATATACACGCATCTTCTTATCTTCAGTTTTAATTGCTGATTTCAATTGCAATTAACAATTGAATGTTTCAATTGCACCCTTTGCAATTGACAATTAACAATTAAAAGTTTCAATTGCCTGGTGAACAATTAACAATTAACAATTGACGAACATTTAATTGCAAATTTTATGATTGAATTCAATTGCAATTGAAATTAATTGTCAATTACAAATTGAAATCAATTGCAATTGATTTTCAGAGCAATTACTTTCAATTGATTGATCAATTGCAATTGATTTCAATTGATTTTGCCCAACACTGATATGTAGTTTATTGCTCCCCATACCAGAATGCCGCGCTATGTCTACAGATATATACATGGCACTATATTCGAGACAGAAACGACTATCATCATTGAATACCGCCAAAGATTCTCGGCGATGAAGAGAGGGCAGAGTGCGAAATAAGTACACTTGTCTCCAACAATCGATGCACTCGAGAAGCACATTTACTGTGGAAATCCTCTGTCTCTAACTGTGTACTTTAGCGATAGAGTACTCTCACGTCACGACCCTTGGGAGCGACAATTATGAGAAACAACAACTAGGCCTTTCGTATCTCCACTGTACTGACACACTCGAAGTCACTTAATTGCCCAATAGCATTTCAGGTATTCGCTGCCATTGTCCTGACATTACGAACACGGATCGTGATCCATATACAACTATATCGTCATTTCGTGGCAGGCGTGTTGAAACTTTCAAACTTAAGTTAGCATGCCCTTTACAGACATACTGTGTGGTGCATTTTTTTTTCGAATCGGAGAACGTATACGAGACGTACTTAAGTGCGTTTCCTGCGGGCATGATTATTTAATCATCCACCACTTTTGCCATTATCTCCTCTCTTTTCATTAGTAAGTGAATTTTATTTCTAATATAATATTACAATTTAATACTAGGTCTCCTTCACTTTGGTCATCTCTGAGACATTCATTGATTTATATGGAACACCTTGATTGATCTTACGTGTAGAATAAATGCGCTAGTAGTAAACATTCGTGTAAGTAGGATATTTTGTTAGGGGCATAGCCTCTTACTTCCGCGAATTGGAAAAAACCTTACCCGTGGTCTTACGGTATTCTAAGGTGCACCAGTGTTCAGGGAGCTGGCCCTCTCTTGTTTCATCTATGGTAGTAAGCCGTTTAAGGATGAATTTTATTTCGTAAACTTATTAATTATACAATTTCTAATTATACAATAATGTCTTCGTAATGCAGTTTAGAAGGATATTAGATTCGAGGGCATATATGGGATGTTCAGAGTACAAGGGAATCAAATCGCATTACAAAAAGTTGTGGTGGAAAACGAAGTATGTACGGAAGTTCGATTCCCGCAGGAACCCATAGTTCGAATCACATGTTAAACTGTAGGTTAAGATCACTTATAGCCTTGATGTACAACAGAGACGTTAAGCTTCAACCAATCAACTCTCCGTACACACTTGCTACAGAGAAAGAGAAATTCAAATATTAACAATAATCATTACTTTCTCCCCAAAGTTTTCTTGTATCGTCCTGTACATGAAAAGTGCTGTAAGGTATATGGAGAGCATTTTTGTGTGTGTTTGGAAGTTGGTGTTGTTCAAAAGATAGGTGCAACATTTATCAAATGCCAAGGGAGAGAATCTGAGAAATAGGTGTTCGTAACCTTGGCTGAAAGATCAATAGTCGTGTTCATAAATAACAGCCACGCCCATTCGGCCTACAGATTGATAATTACCTCACTCCACATATTTCTTCTTTTCTTGGCCTCTTATATTTTGCTCCTCTCGCATTCTCTCCTTGTTTTGACGACTTAAATTATCATTTGCACAATGCGTATGCTGCACGTACAACCCATTACATTTGCGGCCATTTTTATTCTACAGTGATAAATTTGCTTCATCCATCCACCAAATGATTAATATAATGCTAAGAATAGAAATATTCTCCAACTGTTAGTTTGGTGAGTGTTCAAGTGGGAAGAAACCTTGCCACAGTGGTAGAGGTTGCTGACACACACAGACACACACATATGCAAACTTACCAATGCGCATTTTAAACAACCAAATTTATCTTCTTTTAATATTTATGCGGTGTTCTCTTCCGTATCATTTATATGGGGAATTTCCATAACTTTTCCCTCTTAATGTCTATTTGGTTTAATTACAAATAGCATATGCGTCACTGTTAGAGGTATGTGTTCCACCGTGACGAGTATGTCCATCACTGCTAAGTGCGACAGTGTGCGATAAACAACAATAAATAGAATCTGGTAATTAACATATTATTATTATTATTATTATTATTATTATTACTATTATTATTATTAACAGACGAAAATTATATTCACGAAGAAATTAAATGTCGACTAAAAGCAGGGAATTCGTGTTACTATTCGGTTCAAAATCTCTTGTCGTCGCGAATTCTGTCGAGGAATTTGAAGCTTAAAATATATAAAACGATAATCATGTCTGTTGTTCTGTATGGTTGCGAAACATGGTCGCTTACTCTGAGGGAAGAACATAGACTGAAAGTATTTGAGAACAGGATCCTGAGAAGAATATTCGGACCCAAGAGGAACGAGAATGGGGAATGGCGGAAGCTTCATAACGAGGAACTACATAGTCTATACGGTTTACCCAACATTGTTAGGGTCGTCAAGTCTAGGAGGCTTAGGTGGGCAGGTCATGTAGCTAGAATGGAAGAAAGTAGAAACGCTTTCAAAGTCTTGACTGGTAGACCCATAGGAAAACGACCATTAGGAAGACCTAGGCGCAGATGGGAGGATAATATTAAGATGGATCTCGCAGAGATAGGAATACAAAGTAGAAACTGGATCCAATTAGCTAAGGATAGAAGTCAGTGGAGAGCTTTTGTGAACGCGGCACTGAACCTCCGGGTTCCATAGGCCATAGAGTTAGTTAGTTAGTTAGTTATTATTATTACTATTATTATTATTGAGTATTCTGCATTTTGGCAGGTCCTGGGAATGCTTTTTTCCCTCAATTTTAGGTTTGGGCATGGAAATGTTTCTTCTACGTTTCTCGATCGTAAGCTTCGTCTTTTAACTCCCAATATTTTTTCTATTTTTCAAATCATCGATCAGTTGTGTTCTTCTTCTTCCTGTTCCTCGCTTTCCTTCCATCGTTCCTTCTATGGCGGTATGAAGAAGACAGTTTCTTAGCAAGATGTGTCCATTCCAATTGTCCTTCCTACGAAGAATACTTGCTAGTAGCGTCCTTTTCCCCCCTATCCATTTCAAAATATCCTCATTTATTACTCTCTCTCTGTCCATTGTATCATCTTCGTATTCCTCCAACACCATATTTCGAAGCTCTCTAAATATTTCTTTTTCTCTAACTTCCTTAATGTCGAAGTTTCTGAATTATACAGTCTAATGCTCCATATACGTATAGCACAAGACCAAGTTCTTCCTTGGTCCAACTTGAGTCTGCTAGTTAAGAGTGATCTTTTCTTGTTGAATGCCTTTTTGGCTATAGCAATACACATACAATATATATATAGAAGGGCGGATCTAAAAGGGGGGTAAGGGGCTATAGCCCCCTCCCTTGACGTTCAGGTTTACACTGGATAAAATGGGCTTCAATTCTGCTTTACATTGGATAAAACGGCAAATTATGGTTTAGCCCCTCCCTTGATCATATCCTGGATCCGCCACTGTATATATATATATATATATATATATATATATATATATATATATATATATATATATATATATATATATATACTGTTTATATAAGCAATCTGTTCCAGAAGAATAAGAACTGTCAATTATCATTGACAACAAACGACATAATTTCAACCTATAAAAATTAATTTTCACCATTTTCTCGAAAACTACGCATAGGAATTTGCCTTCAAACATCTTATTTTGTTCAACTCGATATCAGCTGTCGATTAGGCTCTACTATTCATCTTTACATAGTGTTATACTAAACCAAAAATAAAAGTTTAAGAATTAATCATAATTCTGCCGTAATTCTCGTTAACTATTCTGTTGTCTTGCTAGTGGCATAATGAGAAGCTAAGCGAGAGCATACTCCAATGTCCAATAGTAATAGATGGCGTAATACAGCATTAATTTTTAGGTAAATAAAAACTATTTATCGCTTTTCTCGAAAAGTACGCATGAGATTTGGCACTCATATCATGTTCATTGTGAATTCTGTCGAGGAATTTGAAACCTAAAATATATAAAACGATAATCATGCCTGTTGTTCTGTATGGTTGCGAAACATGGTCGCTTACTCTGATGGAAGTGAGTAGACTGAAAGTATTTGAGAACAAAATCTTGAGACGAATATTCGGCCTCAAAGAGGAACGGGAATGGGGAATGGCGGAAACTTCATAACGAGGAACTACCTAATTTATATCATTTACCAAACTTTATTAGCGGTCACCAAGTCTTGGAGACTCATGTAGGGCAGGTCATGTAGCCACAATGGAAAAAGTAGGAACGCTTTTGACTGGAAATCCAATTGGAAAACGACCATTAGGAAGACCTAGGCTCAGATGGAAAAATAATATTAAGATGAATCTCGCAGAAATAAGAATATAAAAAAGAAACTGAATCCAGTTGGCTAAGGATAGAAGTCAATGAAGAGCTTTTGTGAAAGTGGCATTGAACCTCCGGGTTCCATACGCCATAGAGTTAGTTAGTTATAATGTTTAGCCCAATGAGGTTTTATGGATAGTGTATGTTTCATCTTAAGACATTGTTCCTGTTACACACCAATGACAGATTTGTAGATTTTTTTTTCTTATGGGATGATAGTAGAAATGTCAAAATTCGGCTTAATCCTTGGGGGAAAAAAACTCATAATTTATTCATAACTTAATTTCATGTTGTTTTCCAGTCATACATTCATGTACTATTGATATTTCGATACGGAAGTATATCGTTCAATTATAAATATCCAAACCATATCCCAATCAACAATCATATAGGATGAGATTGTATGCAAGCTCTGTAACCATGAAAGTAGTTTTAAAAAGTTTCAAATAGTTGCATAGTAGTACCAGCAATTGTGCATTTCAGTTATGATAAGCAACATTTCAGTCCTTTTATCTAAAGTTAAGTATATATATATATATATATATATATATATATATATATATATATATATATATATATATATATATATATATATATATATATATATATATATATATATATATATATATATATATATATCTAGAATCAGAATTCCAGTGAAGCTGGAAGAAAATGCCTATGTGAAAAAACCACAAACAGGTAGTTGGGGAGGGGAAGTCGAGAAGCGTAATACATTAAAAATAGTCACGTGTAAGTAATTACAGAGCGATTTTTCATTCTCAGACAGGACTGAAACACGTGGCCTGTATGGATCGCCAGAGGAAACTGCAAAATGACTAAAGTGTTTACACGATCTAATATAGCTATTAAATAACTCTAGTTAATTAGAGCAGTGACACTTGCTAAATGAGATAAATTAACACTTTCAATTTTCAGGTCAAGTTTTGAAAGAAGAAAAACGAAAATATATGTTATACATCCGATTTCTTTGAAGTTACCAGACGGTTCCATATTTTGCTTGCAATGCATTTGAATAGTAAACAAATTTCTTTTTTAGTCTTGTATATTTTTTTAAGAAATATATTTTTTGTGCTTAGTAAAGGAATATAGATCATTCTAAGTTTAGTTATTTACTTGTACATGGAACAAAGTCATGCAAACTGAGGGGAATAAAGTCTAGTAGGGCGAGGAGTAATAGGAATCACCGAAGGAAAAAAAATGTTACATCAAACAGATTTTTTTTTCAAATATAATATTGACTATTGCATAGTGTAGTAGGAACCTTCTTTTTTCTTGTATAGCATAAAATACGATTTAGATTTACCAAAAGACAGCTACATCGAAAGACATGTCAACTACGGTGACCTCCATTTCCACCACCATGGAGTAATAGAGAACATAAATAATAGCGTAATGGATAAAATTAAAGCAAATAGTCACTTTCTTTTTTAACTATAGGGATCAGTGGCACATCCTGAAAATCTGAACTTGTTTCCCGCAGCTTATATAGGATAAAATGTTTACAATGTAACATTTCTCGATAGCATCTATCTATTAAAATGCTACAACAGTAACAAAAGCGCCTGAGCTCCAACCTCTAACTTATGATTTCAAACCTTTGATTTACGGGTATTTGTGATTTCAAGTTTAACAAAGACAGATATTTTAAAGTATGTGTACTTTAAATAAATTATTTATTAAATAGATCTTTTTTCATAAAGTTTATTTTCTAAAATTATTGTTCAAAGCTTTTGTATTTTAATAAGCTTTCTCCAAAATCAATGAAAATGAATTGTACTGTCATCTTTGGAGTTCTTTTAAACTATACGTTTGTGGGCGTTTATATATTTGTGGCCTATACTTTCGACAATGAGATCTCGGAAACTACAGGCTCTAGAAAGATGACGTTTTCACTGATCGATTGCAAATTTTGCGTAGATTGTCCGGTTCTAATTGAATATTTAAAGAAAACATGGTCATTATTTCTTTATTACATTTTTACGGGTACACTGGGTGTTGAAATTAAAAAGAAAACTAAAGCATCATATCCTACGCATTATACATTCCAACATCACATTGTTGTATATAGGGGTTGCATATGACTCAGGCGTTTGTTTCATGGCCAAATTATAATGAAATACGAAGGATAACAATTTCTCCAGTCTAAGATGAATCTTTATTTTTGGAGTATTTTGCCCAATGAACACCATATATAACTGACATTATAATTAATTGTGTGTGTAATGTATTTGCTTATTACATACTGCATGCAAGAAGAAAGGAAACACTAGTCATACATGAATTAGAAACTCCAACCGGAAGTAGGATCAAATCTTGCAAACGGTGCGAGATATTGAGAAAAAAATTTCCGAACGGTGCGAAATATTGGGAAAAAAATAACCGAAAAAATCTTCTCTTTATGATACTCCTTGCCGATTTTGTACCAAGACGTCTTTCACTTGTGTCTGTAAAGGGGCAGATACAGATATTGTGAGAAATGACAAGGAGATTCATGCTCATATGTGAATGATGCGCTGTGTAGAGAGCGCAGGTTCAGCTAGTACATATTATATTTTGATATTTTATAACACATGCATAAATGTTGTTTGTTCTGCCATTATTGGTAGGGCAACTGAGAAGCTTCCATACACCGTAGCATTCAGCTAACCCCTTCCTTTGCGTGTACGATTATTCTCTATTAATACTGGCCATCAACTATAGCCGCCTTCTTCTCCTTCCTCCCTTTCCTACCCTCTTGTTCACGTACCTCATGATTCACGTGCTTCTCAATTAGTATCAACCATTTTCTCTTTAATCACATCTAAAATTGTTCTTTCCTCTTCTACCATTTCCAATACTCTCTCATTTCTTTTACGCTTGATCCAGCTACTTCTCTCCATTTTTCTCCATGCCCACATTTCAGAAGATTCCAGTCTTTTTTCATCGCTTTTGCACAATGCTCATTATTCTATCTCATGCAGTACAATACTCCACATGAGTCTTTTTCTTAATTCTTTGATCAAGAACCCACAAAATGTAATTTTCTTTCCCCGAAAGGTTTCTTTCGCCATTCCTGTCTGTGTTTTTGTTTCACGTTCTCGCTTCATGTCACCGCTAATAATACTACACAATTATGGAAAGCCAGTTACCTGTTTCATTTTCTCTCCTTTGTAATACGGTAAATACGTAAAATCAAACTCCCAGCAAGAACCAATAATATATATTATATCTAGATGTAATTTGCGTATAGTACATGGAATCAAACTACTGCTGCTATCATCCGTGGGCTTGAGTACGTAGGCATAACTACTAGGGTGGAGTGAAAACAGGCCTAAAATTTTCTTTTTCGAAATTCGATTTTGGATAAGGGGCAAAAGTTGCTTGATATTGTAGTACTTTGCCATGCAAAATTTCAACTTAAAATAATTTTTATCCGAGGCGCAATGGGTCTTAAGTTTGATAGATGTTGTAAATGAGTGAAAAGAGCCCAAATTTTTATTTTTCTAAATTCGAATTCGGATATAGGGCAAAAGCTGCAGTCATATTGTAGTACTTCACCAGGGGAAATTTCAATTCTCTAAAATATTCTTTAGCCGGGGCTCAATAGGCCTTAAGTTTGGTAGATTTTGTAAATCAATACACGTTTATTGTGAATTTGTGAGGCAGCTTTTCTCTAGAAGGAGACTGTAATTTGAAGGTGTTAAGATTCATTGTCGTGTCCAGGTGGATTTCCAAGACTATCGAAGTTAATATTCTCTGTTACAGGCTACATCTTCCAAGAACTCACCACAAGGAGGTTGTTGCTGTCAAGTTCCATCCCACCTACCTACCAATATTGGACTGAATATTTCATAAATTTCTTTCACGTCTTCAGGCAAAATACTGCGACTTTATCTGAAAAGTAGTCATGTATTTTCTTAAGTCAATAAAGAAATCTCTTGTGGCCCACATACTGACGAAGAAGCTTCACTAACTATTTTCAACTATTTTCACTAATCTTTCCATTGCTTGTGAATGACATGGAAACTCAGGGATATCAGCACGTGTATTTTTCGAAGAACACATTTCTCACAATTTGTCATCTGTCATATGACTCAGTATTAACGGTTCTGTTACATTTATTGCAGTTTATCATTTCTGGGTAATTACTAGCCTTGAAGTTTAATACTGGAACTTGGAAGGAACGAAGTTCAAAACGTTTACATTGTTTTCTGGATTGGAAGATTTTATCGGCAGCAAGGATTCGCGTAGCTGATCTGTCGTTACCAATCATGGCAACGAAAATATTTTCAGGATTCGTATAGAACGCATTTCTATTGAAGAAGTCTTGTATGGTTCTTGCTTATGGTCAAAAACAAATGTTTAGCTCCGTTTTTATTTTTATGCTGAACCACACTAGCGTATACTTTTATTACGGACTTTGCGAAAGTTTTGAGCTCCTCTGGAGATTTTGGCGTTGATATATACGTATAGACGCAAAAGTTTGCAAGCCGTTGTTAACCAGAGAGCATACGAAAGTTTCCTAGGTTTCTTATCTGCTAGTTTTTTATCAGTCTTCTTTTATGACAGATTGACATATTTCATATAAATACCTTTGATCATAACTGAGATCAAGCACATTTAGAAATGTAGGGAGTTCTGAAGAAATCTTTCCAAAGCCACACACTGGATTTGTTTTACAATTCACCAATGATCTACCAATAGGACGAGACATAGTACCAATAGTTACATCATCGATTTCTTTTAGTAAACATATGCACCACTGCAAGGGCCTCCCTAAATGGATTTTCGAGCACTTTAATCTTCCTCCTTTTGACCCAACATTAGTATTAGTACCAGCCGATCGCTACCATATCTGATAGGTCCACATTGTTTTTTTGTAATTCGCGGCAGATGGAACTAGCAATATTCTTTACTGATGCTGAAACTGTTAAAGAGGCATGGCCGAGAAATTTATTACCCAGTTCTTCAAGGACACAATAAAGTTCTTTCCTCTTCAGATCTGTGACTTCCGGAGCCGGACATCACAAGTGTTTGATCTTTCTTTCCATCAAAATAGTATATGTACGAGGATTCACTTTATTAACAGTCACTTTAGTTCTTATCTTTTACACTTTTTCTCAATCTCTCTCTGTATTTTACTTCTGTCAATTATGTCTCATAATATTAAAATCTTCCAAAACTTCAGTAGGAATAGCTGCAATATTTCTTTCAGTTACACCGGTTTTCTCCTTCACTTTTGCTAATGTTGGGAGGAATTTTCTCAATTGCGTGTATGCAATCTGTGATTGCTTTCTAGTCTTCAAAGGATACTTCTAACTAAAATCAGGATCTCCTCCAGTTTCAGCGTGTACTTTATTGCCTTCTTTTCTTCTTCCAAAGATGAGGAGTCTAAAGATTCAATAATATAACTGGTACTGGGTTGATTGAAAGCTTGGCCGCAAGATTGCTTTTCGACTTTCCTTTCTTCTATTTTCTTCAATTTCTTTGCCCAGGTAACATCAATACAACCGATTACCATTTTTCTACTTGTCCTTTGGTCTGATAACACACTCTTTCCGATTCAGATACTTCGAGTGTCCTGTCGTACAACGACATGCCGTGAAATCTAAACACTTGCAAGCTGGTATATCAAACGGTTTATTGTTCTACTCCTTCAATTCTTGTACAGGTAATTTATTTCTTGTTTCATGCTCTCTATTACCGCCAATTTAAAAACATTTTTCAGTTTTCTGTGGTAATTGTTGTTCATTATTGATATAAGGCCGAGAAAACAACAGAAATTGAAGCACGTTTCCAAATATCTTCCACCATTTCTGCTACCTTCCTGGAAATCAAATTCTCTGCTGGTTCTTTGCTTCCGCCTCCCTTCAGCTGCTGATGCGTAAATAAATAACATGCCATAACGTCTTCGTAAGTTAAAAGCGTTCTCCAGTCGAGATCTTTGGCATTACAAAACATCTCTTCTGCTCTTGACACATTCTTCCTGGTTGAATTTGCCATCTTTTTTCTTCTTTATAGCACAAAACAGAAGCTCCAGACGTTAGGCTGTAACACAGTAGTAGATAATGAACCCACCAGTAACTATAAGAGCGCAAAACTAATCAGATCACTGACGTATCAACACGGCCGCTAACCAGACACGTGTTGCGTGTGCACTCGTACAACACACTAATAACAATCATCAGGCTGCCAAACAGTTGCACAAGACTTTAGCACTTGCACGAGCGCGGGCTCTGATTTCGTTCTGTACTTTCTTATCTCCACCCACCAAACTATTATACTAGTGACTTAATACTGCCAACAAGTTCGTTATATCAGAAAAAGACTGTTACTAAGTAGTTAAAAGCTTCTTTATGGCAATTTGGCAAACTAGCAAAATGCTTATAGTTGATCACTTTTCGTCTAATTATTCCCAAATTTCAGGGCTATTGCGCTTCGGGCAGAAATAATTTTAGTGAATTAAAAATTCTTGTTGTTATCTACTGATACAGGATGCATCTTTTGGCCTCTATCCACAATACAACTTACAGTCTACTTCCAGCGAAATTTGACGAATAGTTACATAGTAAATGGAAATTCATTTACAAAATCGCAAATTTAAGACCTCTTGGGCCCCGGCTAAAAATTATTTTAGAGAACTAAAATTTTCTATGGTAAAGTAGTATGATATAATGCAACTTTTGCCACATATCCAAATTCGAATTTCGAAAAAAAATGAAGAAAAGAATTTCGCTCCACCCTATAATAACTACTCATAGAATGGTTCAGGTTTCTCTAAAACAGTGTTGCCTCCTTAGCATACCGGTGGACCACAGATTTAAAATGTGGTCGTTACAGAAGGGCACATGATATCCTAGAAAATATTCTACCTACACCAATACTTGAGTACTCTTACTGTGATTTAGTCACCTGATTGAATCTAGTAGGTATCACTGGATCATTGAAAATTAAAAGGACAAATTTACTTGGTTTAATGTATTACGTGTTTCATATATTCATATATATTTTTCTACGAGATATGTTTATCCTCTTAAAGCAATTGCAACCTCAATCCTTTTTCTCCCCACCTTTTTCCATTCCCTTCTAGGGAAAATATTATGAAACAGAGAAACTAGAGATGTGGGTCGGGTAAATACCCAGTGGGTAGGTAAATGAAAATTGGGTATTTACCCGGGTATTTACCTCTTTTGTATTTACCTACCCAAAAAGTGGGTATTTTACGAAAGTTCAATTATTATGAAGTTTTAAGAATTGTTAACCGTACCGGTGACGTTTTTCTGTATTTTGGGGTCTCTCGAGCGAGATGTCTCATTCATTCACTATAAATATGCAAAATAATAACCAATTGGCCCCGTTCATGTGCGGTGCGGGTTTGAAGGCAATTTTAACCATGGCGCACCAGCGGTACAATTTTGGACATTATAGGTTATTCTAGGTTAAAGCGATATCTAAAACCTATTTTTTAAAAATATTTTTTCTCGAAGAACTTCATAGGTAAAGAGATCACAATATTGAATCGTTTTTTTTGAAAGGGGGAGATGGTGGGGGTGAGTTGTTACATTTTTCAGACCAAGCTCTTGTGTACACCTATACGTACATCAAAGTTTGATCAACGTCGATCAAGCCAATCTTGAGAAATAATTCACACCACATTTCCGATTTTACGTCATCGCTCACGAAAAAATCAGAATCAGAGTTGAAACTCGAGGGATTAATGTCTCCTCGGGGTACCTACATTACCACCCACTTGCCGTCTCAAGATTTATCTGGGGCTATTTTACTATACTTATGCGTCTATGCCCTTTCTTCACCAAGGTGTGAACTGCTTTTAAACTTGGATTAGTTTTACACCAAGACTTAAAAAAAATAATAATAATAAGCCTTAGGTTGTCCAAACATAGAAATCGTACATAAACCCTCTTTGTTGAATCTTTGGGAGACAACCCCAGCTTTAAATGTAAAGTCTGCAATACGTCATCAATTTTAAAGAACCATTTCAAGTTATTGTGTATTTTCATTTGAAAGTGCTTCAATCCAACAATTTTAAAATTCTCAGAAATGTTTCACAGAAAACAACTGACACCCGACACATAAATAAAAGATAAACGAAAGCTGGATTATGTATGTAAAGCATTACATATCAGAGGCTATATAACTAGTTGAATAAAGACAACCAAAATTATCAAAATCTTTCCGAGTAGAACATTATGGACTTCAAGTTGATCATGAAAAAAGCGTGCCCTATGTCTACTAGTTTCGAACTTTAGAGTAGAGTAGGACCTTTTAGAGTAGTTTTATCATGAAAAGAGAAAATGAGTTCGATATATTTGATGTAGTCGCATTTATTATATGAAAATATGCTGAAATAAAAAACATTACATCAATTTCCATCAAAGGTACAGGTTTTCCTGAACTTTTATGGCTTCTTAGGTTCAACGTTACTGTTTAGGATTTTTGATAGAATCTTAATATAGACGTTCCTTAAAACAAATAACGACGTATGGAACGTTAACGAAGTCTTACGGGAAGTATATTACAGAAAGTGTTGAACGGAAGCCTTATCAACTCGATCTCGTTACTGGATGTCCCCTGTCACGTGTTGGTCACCCTTTGTGGATTGAATTTTGTTAAAGAAAATTCGTCCTTCGTATGCTCTCCCATCAAGGTATCACCTGCTTACGAGTTACTTGGATGCTCAATACAGTGAAATGCAAGGGGAAGTTAAAATGAAGTTAGAGGAATTTTCCAAATCTACATTTACAGTGTGACGGGTGGAGTATCTTGAGAAATGAATCTATTATTTATTTCGTCATTTCGAAGTCTGAACTTTTATTTTTTTTTTTTTTTGATTTCACGGTGTCAAAAGATGCACATTACTTGTCTGAAGAGATAATGAATGTTCAATAAAAAATATAACCCTGAAAAATATTTAGTAATCATAGGAGACAACGCGTGAGATGAGCTTTTATATTAGTAAAACAGAAGTATTCTAATATAGTATCTTTGGGTTGTCTTGCTCATCTCCATTTGCTTTGTTCTGACATCCTCGGATGTCCATCGGATGATATCCTCAGATGTCCATCGGTAAAGACATTACTGGGAAGTGTAACTTATGTTGTTAATACAAACATATACATCACTTGCAAGCACTATTTACACAAATCTCAAAGGAAAGAAAAGTTACAATTTCGTTAAAGTTGCTTGGGGAAACAAGATGGGGAAGCCATTTACACTGCTTCCAAAGTTTCTTGTCAATAAAACTAGGCTTCAGACGCTCGCTGTGAGTGAGGAATTGTCATTACCTTTAGAAATCAAGAAGACCTCTTGATAATGTATTCTAGGTTTGTATTGAAAAACTTGCAGCCATTTTGAAACCTATGGTGGATTTGATTAATTGCTTCGAGTAAAATAAGCCTCATATAGACATTGTGTATTCAAAATTCCAGAGAATTCATCAAACTCGGACAGAACAGTTATCATCGTCAATGCTTTCAAAAACAGAAGAGCAATCAATAATGGAAAAAATTTAAAGAATGAAGTGAATTCGACTTGGGTTCAATTCATCTGGCTGCATATCTCCTCAATTCCACTTTTCAGGGCTGCAAATTGACAGCTGAATAATTATTTGATGAATAAATTTCATTTGTGAAGTTGGAAAACATATGGGATTGAATTCTGTTTTACTGAGAACACATTTGACTGACTACAGGGACAAGGAAGGAATATGGGCAAGGAAGTTTTTGTGGGTCGGACTTGAACAAATGAGCTCACTACTTTGGTGGAGAGGGTTTCGAGGCATCACTGAATTAGCTGATGTTGCCATTCGAATCCTTAGTGCTCCTGTTACATCTGCTGCCACAGAAAGAACTCTCTCTACATTTAGTTGGACCATAGTAAAACAATAAATTGTTTATCATCGGAGAGGGCAGGGAAACTAAAATATCTTCCATATAACTGGAAGCTTTTAAATAAGAAATTACCTGAAGTTTCACGGATGCAACACTTAGAACCATGGTCTAGAAGGAAGAAGTCACCAGCTTTTGGCATGGAACAGAACAAAATACCAGAGACATTGGAAAAGGATGCAGAAGAAATGAGTGACATAGAAGAAAGTAAAGAAACGATTGATACTGATGTTGATACTGAAGAAATGTGTGATGATTCCGACTCTGAACTTCGCTTGATACTGCGTAGAACAGTATAACTTGTAATAGTTTTATCTATAATGCTCCAAATATGATAGGGGTTAATTGCTGTTCTATATTGAATAATTTAAGGTATAAATATTACCTTCACTTAGTTACTATACAACTTAACTTTTTTTTTGTCACATTAGTATTTTAAATATGCTATTCCAATAAATAATTTCACAAAGTATTATTATTAGTGTTAAACTCCATTTAGTGAACACTTCTAAAAATCAGGAATGAGTTACTTAAGTGTTTTACGAAGTGTTATTTCTTATTTTATGGATCATTTTCTTTCAACGACATATTTAGTAAATAATTTGATCGAACAATTTATTAAATTCAGTTACTTTGATTATTCTGCAACTTTTGTAATTATATAATTACTTCTACAGAATGGCAAATTAGTAAATGTGTAATTTGTTTAGTTTCTGAATATTTTCTAGGTTATTACTTACTAAAGTCGCGTTTCTGTACTTATAACTATATCCACAACTTAGATGTTACAGTATAGTTTCTCAATTAGATTTAATGTTAATTTAGTAAACCAGGAGTAAAATATAAGAAACTTATTGGTCTTTTTTTTTTTTTTTTTTTTTTTTGCATATTTGACTATTCAGTACATCTCATTGCCTACTAGATAAAATACCAAAAATAACATTATTTTGCGTGAAAAAAGTAATCAGCTGTATTTGGAATATCAGTTTAGTTTTTTTTTAATTATTAAAGAAGTTGTTTTTCATCAGTACTATTCACATTTTTAAGGTAATGTAAACTTTAGATCCTTATAATAGGAAAGTAATTATTAATAATTCATTTTCTGCAATTAATGAATTTGATAAACTTAAAGAAAAAGTGGTTGTTCATTTTAGTTATAGAGATCCCACTGTTACTTAAATAGTTTAGTCAGTGTGCTCATCGGCGATTTGAAAAACTGGAGAAGGTATTGGAAATAAAAGAAAATGTGCCAGATCTAGAGAAATGAAGAAAGCAATTTCATCAAACGCGAACCTAAGGAATAACTTAAATTTCGCGTTATTAATACCAGGAGCTGCTAGCAGACAGAATACTTAATAATAGTGTATGATTAGTTTGGTGACAACTGACTTCACTTTCTTTGGTCATCGTCATGTTCTATCATAAATTTTATATTTTCGTGTTGGTTTGGTCCATTATCGAATTCTATACCCTGCAACTGATTGGACGCCTCACGGGGACACTAAGGTAAGAATTTACGGGGTAGAATGGACAATTATTTTCCGCCAAGGATAATAGAAGGAAATTTAGTGTGAGTAGAAAGAAAAATAATGGGGAGTAGCTAGGAAATCAGTACTGTGTTACTTAATAAATATCAAATTCGTTCTTTAATTGATAGAAAGAATGATTAATTAAGTGGTTATTTAGTGCTCCTGTTGCAGGTGATACAAATGACCATTATATTTTTCATTGACAACGATAAAATTTATTTATTGGCAATTGAAACATAAAATACCCACTAAAATACCCATTTTGGGTAAATACCCAGGTATTTTACATCCCTAAGCGAAACCCGTGTCTAATTATTTTAAATAGGAAGTCCATATACCAAGTTTCATGTCTCTAACCTCCAAAGATTAGAAGATATAGACATTTCATTATAATAATTGCCACCTCATTTCCTCTTCCCCGTCGAATTTCCAAAAATCCTTCCTTTGTGGTACCTTACGTCACAAATCTTATGCACTGCCAAAATTTCAAGTTTGTAGCTGAAGCAGTATGGCCTGGGCATTGGCAGTCAATCAGTCAAGATTTCTTTTATATAGAGAGATCCACTTCAATGTATTTCATAAGAAGAGAAAATGACACATTTAAATTGAAAAGTTAAAAGTTTTTTTTTAATACAACTCATAAAATGTCGTTTGAAATATTGATATAAAATTGGAGGCAGAAATATGAACACTACGCAAAATCGACGAAAAAAACTTGTATTAGAGCAGGATCCTCAAATTTGAGCGAATCCCGCTATGAGTGGTGTACATTACAGTGAATACTTGCTGTAAGCGAGCACATAAGCCAGAATTTATTTCGAGAGAGGTTCGAATTCAATATAAAAATAAATTATATTAAAATCTGTAAAATTACCCCTAAAATTAAGGTAAATTTACAGACAAGTCGGGATTTGAGGAAGGGGTTCAGAACCCACAGACCTAACCTCTGCGTACGTTCCGTCATGGAGAGTCGTAGTACACATGCAAGATAGATCTAGTAAGATTTCAAGTTAAATAAATAAACAAAATAGAAAATGAAAACGCTAAACCACGAAAAATGCTTAAACAACGTAACTTGACGAAAGGGCGGTGTTTAATAACAGCTTTACATTTGTAATATTAAACTTTAAAATTACATTTTCTAATTAAAACTACATTATTTGTTTTATTTTTTCCCTTTGAAATATAGATGTATTATATTATGCAGCAGCCACTGGTATCGTAAAATCTTTATAAAAAATAGAAACAAAAAAATACCATACGTATTTCTGGCTTTAACCACTACTGCTGCTGTTGCTTATACTACAACAACAACAACAACTACTACTACTACTACTACTACTACTACTACTAAACTACTACTATTACAAATAATAAGAATAATAAGAATAAGAATAAGATTACGAAAAAGGAACGAAGTCCAAATAGAAACATACAAACAATTTAAAAAAGCGGATGTACATGTAGATAAACTATTAATTCTCGCCTCGTAAATGGGAGGTATTTTGTTTTAATTCTGCTGCCAGTCATTTGCGTCATAATTTTCCAAGTTTTTCAGTTTTCACAAGAAGGCGAGTAAATTTAGGCCAAAAACGGGGTAACCTAGAAGTAATGGTAATAAAAGGTATTTTTATTGTTGCTGGTCCTATTGAATGCCCTGAATAACATATCAAAAGTCTACCAAAATCTGACTACAGGAAAGCCGCCATTTTGGGCCGCTATCTTGGATATTTCCATAAATCATTTGATAAACTTTTCTTGTAATACCTTCGCAACGAATCAAGCTAGAGACTTGGT
>NW_027656714.1:0-66813 GCF_964235325.1 Thermobia domestica
GTTATTTATAAATATACTTTCAGTTAGTATAAATTCTTATTTCCCAGTTTCCTCAGACAAATGGGTTGTAACAAATAGCATCTACGCAAATAATACATCTTTTCTTCAGACAAGTGAGCAATTAGTAAGTTAAAATGAAATTGTCCCATATGATACATACTTCATTCCTGAAATGTGAAAAGGTACGCTCTTTATTACACGATTTTTTAAGTTTTCATATCAATTTGCAGGTAATATATTGCAAAATGAATATTTTAGTGGATTCTTATATGACTCAATAGCTCGATAAAATTAAAGCAAATATATGTTACGTACTCTTTAGCTCTTTGAAGCCTAAATAAGGACTGTTAGGTAGAGACCTAAAACAAGCATATACGTACAAATCACAGATGTGATCGTGAAATAGAAAAGTAGTTATGGAGCGTTTGGGAAGAACTTATGCTAGAAGAAGAGAATTGAGTGTAGGGATACGCTCTTGGTGAGGTGTTAGCAAAATATTAATTGTATATTTCGATTGTTTGAATTTCGATTAAGGACTGAGTTCTTAAAGTAATTAAGGACAAATGAGTCAAACCTAACAAAACTTTGTTCAAAATACCAAAACAAAGCAATATCATTTCCATTATATTATTAGTCTTTGACAGCTTTCTCAATTGCTGCAAAGAGAAGCAGACCGAAGAGAATTGAAACAAATGTAATTACTTTCTACAGTGATAAATCCTATAAAAAGGTGATCGACATTTTGTAAAAGTCAAACTAGTAAGAAACTCCGTTGACCAGACCAGCCGCGTGGAAGTGATGGGGGAGAAGTTGAAAGATAAAAAAAAAAAAAAAAAAAAAAAAAAATTGAAGAGCGTTAAATTAATCAAAGATAAATAAAAAAGGAAGTCTCAGCGGTGTGTCATTCAGCCGGTATACAAGTGTCATTCAACCGGTTTGACCGAACCAGTTGTTAAAAATCTCTCCGGTTTCAGGAACCGGTTCTTAAAAGTGTCTCTTCACCTTTAGATTCAGTACTTAATATATTAATAAATATACAAAATTAATAAACAGAAAATAAAAATTAAACCTCTAATACTAGTTTTGAAAATATACAAAGTATCAATATAAAGATCCTATGTTACTTAATCCTAGCCACTGTTACTGGGATCATAGGAATAAATAATAATAATTTGAATTTGAAGTCACTATTGATAGTAGTGATCACAGTCTAAGCCATAAATGGTCACAAATATACAAATAATATAGGCCTACAATCAGGATTACATCAAAGTAAATAGAAAATAAACAAATTAAAAAGAAATGATACATCAAAATATTTCAATCAGATACAAAATTATATGTTATACATGAACTTAATACAAGCTTAGATTCAAAGTAAAATTTCAACATTACCTCCATTCAAGTATCTATTAAATTGAAAAACTGTGATGTAATGTATAACAAAGTAAAATATAATGAACAAAGAATATGATTAGATAAAAATAAACGTATATACATCAAACAAAAGATAATTGGAATTTCATAGACAATATTCCAGATGGAACAAGGGCGAAGTTATATATTTATTGATAATGCATTCTAAATATTGTTTTTTAAGTAGAGCAAAATTTACATTGAATAGATCGATTTTCAGAAATTTTTTGTTTACATTCTCTACACCAGTGCTATTTAACCTTTCCTTCTTGTGTACCAATAGACACAGTTCACCATCCAATTGTGTACCCCTGAAGCTGTTTAAAACAAATTAAATCGAAATTAACTTATTAAACTTAATACACATGTTTTGTTGATTAAAAAGGGGGACAAATCGGGACCCAACAAAAGGACAATCAGTGTGTGAAGCAAAAGACTATCTACAGGGGGATGAAGTGCATATCCAGAAACATTAACATGAGAAATTTGAAAATATATGGGAAACATGCAGTTCTACAGAGGGGGGATTTTATCCAACTATGATCATTCAACAAATATTGGAAATTGTTTATTTTAGGATTACGTGCTCCCAGAAACATCTTCGCATACCACTATTGGAACGCGTACCCCCGGGTGAATAGCACTGCTCTACACTAATAAATAGTGGAGTAACAATTCATTTGTTATTACATAAAATAGATCGATAGTTCCTGGGGTTATGTGAAAGAACTCTAATATATAGATGTTTAATTAAGTTCACCCTAGAATGAATTAACATCGTGAATAAGCTTCATTTGCCTCAGGTTTTTCCTAACATCAAGAGAGAGCAAATCAAGCCTAGCGAGAATCTCCCCAATGGTCATCTCATTCAATTTAAATTATAATCTAAGCCAGGCCAAGAAAGAGATTTGAATTGACTCAAGAACTTAAGCAATACTAACATAATAATAATAATAATAATAATAATAATAATAATAATAATAATAATAATAATAATAATAATAATAATAATAATAATAATAATATAATTATATACTAATAATATTAACACCAATTCATCTTATTCTAATCGTAGAACCAGTTGTTAAATGATTTGAATGACGTCACTGATTGTACGGGTAATAATACTTTTATAGAGCACAGTGAATCAAGTGATGCATGTAGGTAGGTGTTTTGAATATCTATTTGTTTCACTTAATTTTTTCTACTTTTAAACAACAGCAAGAAAAAAATATTAAAATGTAAAGTTGTTAAGCTAAAATAAATGTTACGTGCTTACTCTGGACTATTCTGAGAAATTTTTCAACTTTTTAAAACTTAGACTAAATCTTCATATTATATTCTTTTCCGACTCGAATTCGAATATGTATGAACCAACGACGCTCGAACTTTTCAAGGGATCGTAGAGAAAAGGGTTAGGAAAGAAAGAAAGAAAAAAAGAAAAAAAGAAAAAAGAAAGGTAGAGATTAGGAAGAGTACAGAAAAGATTGAACAAAATTTGTGCACAAATGTTTTCTCTTTATTTGTTCATGTAACATTTGTATATAATTATTTTAACATTGTTTTTGTGTATAGTTTCAAAAAAAAAAAAAACTGTACACTCAACAAATTTATCATCACCAAAAAATCAGATCACTAAAATTTGAAATACAAAAATGAATTTGTATTTATATAACCCTTTTGATAAGAATTTAGCAAAAGGCTGTATATTTTTAAAAGTTGTGCTATTTCAAAGACTCTATACTTTACTTATACCTAGGGAGGATTATAACAAAAAAGGATTAAGATTAGCAATTATATTTCTGGGCTTTCGACATCTATGGTCATGTTAATCCGTTGCGTATGAGGAAATTACACTATTAAAGGAAAGGGAAGGAAGAAAGGATGGGGGAAGGAGGAAAGCGACCTGGGACTTATATGTTAGGAACCATCCTGGCATTCGTCCGGTGCGAATGAGGAAAACCCAGAAAACGCTCACTCAGGATGACTAGCCTGAAAAACACCCTTACACTTTTTCGACCGAGTGTTCCAATCGTAGAGCAAACAAGAGAAAAATCATACCCAAAGTGAATATAAATGGTTGAGAATCCTTTCTCCGTAAATTTCCAAGTTTACACTTGTTAATGTGACAATACCAAGTTTCTCTAATAAGCTGTTTGTAAGGACGAATTTTGCCTCAATTTCGAATATTTGTTTTTAAGGTCTAATAAAAGATTTTGATTCTTGTAGGGAATTATTCTAAATTTGTCAAGATTTAAGATGTATATTTTTGCATATCCCCTTTCCCCCAAGCAAATCTTGAAATGACACTTCCGCTGCTGGATAAGGAAAACATAGGCAGATATATGTTTCTTATTGACTTTCATGCAAATACGAACGTTTCTTTATCTTTTGATCCATTCGGTAAATCAAAACTTGAAGTAGTACACCTATAACTACTAGTTGCAATGGATTAATAAGATAAAAGATAGAAGCTTTTTCTTGGACGCTGAATCCATCTATCTATTAAAATGCCCAACAAAAACACATCTTTGATTTACGGTGATTTGTGATTTCACGTTTAACAGATACAAATATTTTAAACGATGTGTACTTTAAATAAATTATTTGTGTAGACCATTTTCATATAAAGTTTATTTTTATTTTTTTAAAATTATCGTTCAAAGCCTTTGTATTTTCATAAAACTTTTCCAAAATCAATGCAAATGAATTGCGTTGCCATCTTTGGAGTTTTTTAAACTATATTTTTGTGGGCGTTTTTATGTTTGTGGCCAATCCTTTCGAAAATGAGATCTCGGAAACTACAGGCTCTAGAAAGATGACGTTTCCACTGATCGATTGCAAATTTTGTGTAGATTGTCCAGTTCTAATTGAATATTTTTAAAAAAACATGGCCATTATTTCTTTATTACATTTTTACGGGTACACTGGAAGTGTTGAAATTAAGAAAAGAAAAATTAAAGCATTACATCCTACACGTTATACATTCCAACACAACATAATTGTATACAAGGGTTGCATATCTCTCAGGCATTTGTTTCATGGCCAAATGATAATGAAAAACGAAGGATAACCATTTCTCCACCCTAACAGTAAGTTGAATCTTTATTGTTTGGAGTGTTTTGCCCAATGAACACCATATATCACTGACATTATAATAAATTATGTGTGTAATGTATTTGCTTATTACATACTGCATGCAAGAAGAAAGAAAGCACTGATCATACGTGAATTAAAATTCCAACCGGAAGTAGGCTCAAATCTTGCAAATGGTGCGAGATATTGAAAAAAAAATAATCGACAAAATCTCCCTTTTATGGTATCTTTTGACAATTTTTATCAAGACGTCTTTCGCTTGTATCTGTAAAGGGACATGTACAGATGTGAGGAATAACAAGGAGATTCCGCTATGTAGAGAGCACAAGTTCAGCTAGTTTACATATGAAAATATTAGGTTTATATGTTTGTGGCTAATCCTTCAGACAATGAGATCTCGAAAACAGCAAGTGCTAGAAATGTGCTGTTTTCGCTGGTCGATTCTAAATTTTGTGTAGATTTGCTAGTTCTCATTTGAATTAAGAAAATATTTTTCTATTCCACATTTTAAGCGTCGTTGAACCCTATTAGTTTAATATTGCCACGAGAAGTTAAGATTGATACTCTTGCAAAAGGCAACCAATAGAGGAGCTACGTATAACGGGTTGATGTATATACATTTCAGGCGCTTTGCTTTAATCTGAATGACAAAACCTATTGCAAGCTGGCAATTTCGAAGACTTGTGGACCTACAATGAGGCTTACTCGGATGTGGAATTACAAGGGAAAAAATGCTTTGATATCATCTATCAGTTATCCAAGTTTGCCACAAAATCAGCTCAACATCACCTTAAAATACTACATTTATATGTTTGTCTGTAGCAATTCGCTCCCTTTGAGAGTTTTCCTGTCCTTTACTTGTGTCCGTAAAGGGACTTGCACAGATATATAAATATGCCACATTGACTTGATCTCTAGTCTTTCGTTGCAAGCGCTGCTATCATCTGAAGGAATTCCACTCGCTTTCTCTCGCTTAGCAACAGCTGAACCATTATTGGCTCAACGCATGGGTGTGTGAGGGTGTGAGCGTTAGTTCGCATTTTTGCCACGGCTCAAGACATTTTGGCAGTACAATAGTGAGAAGTGGGAAGGAGATTACTCGCTATCCCTACAGTTTTTGCTCTACGGTGATAAATGTTGACACTGAAAATCGTTAATTTGAACCATCTCAGGTTTGAATCGAGTTTTAATAGTGAAGGAGATAGAACCTACTCTTGGGAAGCTGAATCCACTACGAAAAACTGTTTCTCGATATCTCTTACGGTTTTTGCCCTATGCAAATTAGTATTGAAACTGAAAGTAGTAGTAAGTTTCAAACACTTCCGATTTTGGTAGAATGTTGCAGGTTGTGATGATGTGTTCCCTTCAGACCTTGAATCGATTGCAGAAAACAGCTTGTCGTTACATGTTGCCATTTTTGTTCTATGGAGATAGACGTTGAAGGCGGAAGTGGTTAATTTGAACCACTTTCAGTTTGAAAAATTAATGGAGCAGGTATAACATATTCCTAAGAAGCTAAATCGATTGAAAAAAAAAAGCTTTTTTTTTTTTTTTTTTTTTTTTTTGTCTGGTACCTGTCAATTGAAAGATGGACAAAGCCGTTCTATAAGACGTCCAACATTTATGCATACCATAGTTTGGAAGTCTAAAAATTGCAATTTTCTTCTTCATATTCGTGTTTACTACTCAACTCAAAGCATAACCCTTCTTATACACCATTCTCGTATGTAGCAAGCACATATCTTTCGAAATCCAGCGGAAATAATTTATGCCGGAAGTAACTTATATTTGACCCATCCACTGCGTTTATATTTGTTGATTTTAGTAGCATTATAGTTAATTTCTTAAGCAGAAAATAAATATGTATTTGGGCACGAAACGTCCAGTAAATTGAAATTTTTGTGTCCTTTGTCTGTATAGATGCAATTATTATATGTTGTTATCCAGATTGTATTGTTATTCGGGTTGATGAAAACTTGACTTTTTTTTTTTTTTTTTTTTTTTTAAATGTTAGGAGTAAACATTCATAATTTTCGTTACATAATCATTAGCCGTGAAAAGTGAAACTTCAAGAATTGTCCTTAATAGTTACAAGTAAAACGAACATGTCTGCTTCTAGTCTTCAATTATAAACGAAAATGTCTAATTAATATATAATTACTCATATATCTAGTTCAGATTAGATCTGACCATGCTTTAGAAATGTTAATTGGTATTTTCAAACAATTTCTCCCATAATGGTTTCAAGTTTTTTTTTTTTTTTTTAACAGTGATTAAAGGGCGACATTAAATATATGACCATATTTTCTTACAAATGTTGTTTCAAGAGAGGAGACGAGGAATAAGGTCGTCCCGATTCTCAGAGTTCTTTCTTATCTCGTCTCGATGCTTGAAAAAAGCTTTTTTTCGTCTCGTCTCGAAATTTTCTCGTTTCAGTTTGTTAATTTATGTTCAAAATTTATGCCCTGATAATTTTTCCTAAAATTTCATTTAAAAGTTATCAGAATTTTCCTGCGTCGCGAAAAGCCCACCAATAGTGTGATATAACAACATTTAGACCATATTTATTATTGAAATACATTGTGTATAGTCACCGGCACGTAGCATGGCTGCTCAAGGTCACAATGTGCAGGTCGAGGCGAGCTGTTGCAGGGTTGGCAGGGTAGTTAGCTACTTTACACTGAAGAATGTACGTTGCAGTGTCTCAGAGTTATGAGGTATGCGTTTGGGTATAAAACAAACATAATATTCTAGCAAATACGCGAAAATATTGTCGCTCACATACTAGAATTATGTTCATCTTACACAGTATTTATTAATATAGGGACGTGAAATTTTCGTTTATTTTCTTCCAGAGATGTTCTTTACGACAAATTGGTGCTATTGTGCGTGTTAAACTAAATATATACAGTGTTATTTATTTGAAATCGGGTTATTTTTCCAGATAGTTGTAATAAAATTGAAATATATTACGTATTTGTCCGGATTAAAATAAAGATGGGTTATAAAATATAAGTGCCATCATTTTGAATGAAATGATGCGCTTCGATCTCAAAATAAACTTTAAGACAGAAATACACGCACAAATATCATTATTAATTTATTTATATTATTTATACTAGAAGGATTCTTTTCTTTTTTTTTTTTTTTTAGCTGTTATTAATCCCTCTGTGATATATTGTACTTGTAGTTATTGGATGCTGGAATAATTGCGTAGGGCTGGCAGCACTGTCGATTATTGCAAAGCTGATTAACAGTAGGATCGCTGTTCGGAGTTCGTCTGCTTTTGCAGTGACCTTGAGCTGCCATGCTATGTGCCGGTCACTGTAACGACTTGACTTGCATATCTTTAAAAATATTGATAAATGCTCTTCATTAGTTCCTACATTTACTTGATCAATGTATTGCTTTTATACTATAAATCATGTAACAATAAAGCAGTGTTTGAGATCTATGACTAGGATGAACTAATGTTGCCCACGTGACTTGTGAAATTTCTCGTCTCGTCTCGTCTCGTCTTGAAAATGACACGAAAATTGTAGTTCTTTCTAGTCCCATCTCGAATTTTCAAATATTTATTTCTCGTGTCGTTTTCGAGACTTGAGCAGCATTATTCTCTACATACAAATACACAGCGCTTCCCAATCAGGAGATTTGTATAGAGGAGGTCTTCCTATAGTAAATTCGAGAGTTCCGCGTTTCCTTTTCGGTGAGAAACGAATGGTTCGTATCCCACATATTGCATTTGCTACTGAAGTAGAACGTTTACTAGAAACCAATATTCTTAAGAGGCGCACCGTGGTTTAGTAGTGTGGCATATTTCTCTCTCTAGTACGAAGGTTCTATGATCGATCGTAGAATATGTGCGTGTGGGCGGCGTCATCATCTTGTCCGTTTTCTCCCATGTGTTTGTATCATCAGTTTTTGTACAGAGTATATTCATCGCTATGTACTTTCATAGCCTACAGGCACACAATCGTAGGAGATGAACGGAAATTTTCATTTTACCTTACAATTTTTTCAATATTTCTCTTATTCTGCAAATTGCCGTGGATTAGAAATCATAACATGTACCTGACAAAACAATAATTTATCCCCTCTTAAAGTTCAGTGTGAGCTATGGACATGGACATAAAAGAAATATATAATCTAGCGATGTATAACAAAGTATTTTGTTAAATCAGCGTTTATTTTCCCGAACGATTGTTGTTTTTTCAATTAAATTTTCTTGCTCATGTTTATATGTACCTACATCTTTTCCTTCTTTTGCATCTCAGTCCTTTTATTTCCTTGTTTCTTAAGACAAACAGTACCGTGTGTTTACGGACGTAAACATAAAATTCCTTGCGCTAGTCCTGTTAGCAGCTGTCAAAACAGTGGTGGATGGATGTTTCCGTAACGTACATCTATAATTTTCTTTACGCAGAAAAATTAAGAGCTTACTTAACAAAGAACAAAACACACTTGATTGTCCAGCATCGGTTAGATACAGAATCGAATACAGACAGTCAATTACGTAATTTACTAAATTATTGATCTGAACTCTTATTGAGTTGGTGTTACATAGCATCCTGCTAAGACTTTTCCGTAAGATTACTTCGAATAACTCTCAATAAAAAATCATTTCCAAAGTTTTAGTGAACTGTAACACGATGAATGTGGTTAATATTAAAATAAGCAATGATAAGTTGCTACATTAGTTTCAGTCGTTTTTCTTATATTACACTAGATTGAAATGTAACAGTTATTTCAGTGGTAGATGTTAAGGTAGAACATTGACGATAACTTATTTGAATTTGACTTTAAAATCCTTTAATTAATACTGAACTGGTGGAAAGAAATTTACTCTTTCTCACATTACAAATAATATCGGGATTATTTTCTATTACTAGTTCCGTGACCTCTGAATTACACTTGAGTGGCTCACATCTACAATACCAAGGCTCATGTGCAAAGAAACATAGATTCGATCAGAGACCATATTGGTTTCGCGGTGAATAAACAAAATGGTGGGTTTTCATTACGTCATTCCAGTTTGTCATCATTACTTAAGAGGCCTCATCCCGGCGAAATTAAAATACCGCTAATTTTACAGTAATTATGTGATATCTTCAAATAGATAAAAGATAATTGAAATGTGGAACAAGAGCGCCCTAGACAATATTATTTTACATGAGATACAGTTATCACGACTCACTTATCTGCTTTCGCTTTCCAGCTGTTTTGAATTTCGGCATTTATTTTCGCGTTTCTAAACGGCTGAAAACGGAAAGCTACTAGATGACTTGTGATAACGGTACCTCACGCAAAATAATATTGTCTAGGGTGCTCTTGTTCCACATTTCAATTATCTTTTATCTATTTGAAGATATCACATAATTACTGTAAAATTAGCGATATTTTAATTTCGCCGGGATGAGGCATCTTAATATTTAACTCTATTCTCTTAACTCAATGTTTGTCAACCTTTTTCCACTGACGACACGCTGTACTGAACTCCACGATACACAATAGGGCAAAAAACCGAAAAATGTGTTCAAAATTACATAACTTTTCGAAAACTAGAGCTGGAACCCTAAACATTTTCACACTAGCTAGTCTCACTCAGAGGATCAATGGTTTAGTCGGCCAAGCCAATTTCATCATATTGAAAAGTTGAAAATATAAAATAATGCTGTGGAAAATAGTGAAAATTGTCTTTTATTTCAAAATGAACATTTTCGGCGTTGTTGTAACACCTCTAATGTATATTAAAATTGAAAAATTGCCGATCTAGGAAAATATTTTTTCGGTTACAAAATTAATATTAAATAACATAATTATGGAAAAAAGAAGAAAAAAGTGTTTATACTTCTCTTTAAAACAAAGCATAAATACCTACTCGCAGATGTTCAATCAATTTCTTTTTCACAAATATTAAATCATATATTCATGTAACTAATGAGGTACACATATCTACTTCTTGGTGGTAAGTTGAAATGAAGATTTCTGCATTTATATATAAAAAAAAATAATATTTTAACACCACATAAGATAATGAAATATACTATGAAATGCAAGTAATGTTATCAAACCCATTTATTAAAGAAGAATTTTAGAAGTGATCCAAAAGAAATAGATCAAAAGATTGCGGTCTTTTTTTTTTTTTTTTTTTTTTGGCCAACAATTTTTGGAATGATAAAAAATACATCAAAATATTGCGATCTTGGCCAATAATTAGTTTTTGGATTAGGGGCCACAAAAGTTTTGAACGGCCCCTAAATCGAGTTTTCGTTTATTTTTATTATTTTTTTTAACGGAATAATAACATCATACTGAGTTAAGTGATAATTTGGGTTTGGCTACACTATATGTAGTTCTCCAGATGTAAGGCCTACAAGAACATTTTTGATAGAAATATATTGGATCTTTTGATCCAGAAATATGGACGTATTTACTTAAATAGTTAGTGCTATTTAATCTAATGAGATCAAACGCAGTTTTAATCACTCCTTCGATATCATATACCAAATTTTCAGCATAAACATCCGTTATTATCCAATATTTATTTATAAATAGTATTCCTATGCACCATTTTTCGCATCTTCAGGAAGAACGGTGCACGGGAATGCATCTCTACCTCCACTTGATTATTTACATAGCGAGAAACCCAAACGAGCTAGCTCCTGTTTGCAGGATATTTCAGGCTGTGTGTCCAAAAGTTGCAAGTTTTTGCACTTAATCACAGTAGAGGATCTTTATGCACATCTCAGGGTGATATTTAGCCTTGGAATGAACGAGGCACAAGGAGACTTAAAAAAAAATGGATGGAAATCTTGTAACTCATAAACTTGGCAAGTTTTCTTTTCTTACTTTTTTTTTTAAATTTTGATATTAAATATTTAAAAAAAACTTTTTTCTCACATCTAATATTCTACATTGGCCAGACCTAAACATTACGACTCATACTTAACACAAGAAAATAATATTTTTGTGCATGAAAATTTACTTAGTATTTGAGAATTTTGCTCCACTTTTTCGTACTGCAATGATGATTCCTTATGGCATTGTAATCAGCATAGACTTCTGAAACTCGAATGCTGATGGATCCAAGTAGTAAATAACACGTATTGATAGCTATTTGGTTCGAGAGAATTATTTTTTTAAAAAATATATAACTTTTTGAGGGGATTTTGCCCCACGGCGTAACACCGCGACACATTGTTAGGTATAGAAGTAGAGTTGTAATTAGACATAGCTGTACAGTTGGTCATTATTGGTGTCTTTGCAAGAGGCTAATGTTACAGCTTGTCTGAAAATTGATTTTAACTTAGACCTTTTGGGCAACACAAAATTTATTTTTAGATTTTAAAATTTCGCGACACATCCTATGGGGCTGCGCGACACACCGATTGAGAAAGACTGGCGTAGAACGCTAAGGATTTCATTTATTTAGTTAGCTTTGAAACTTTAAAGTTCAAATACCAGTATTACACTGTATTAACATCAATTTTCTTCTGTTTTATGCAAATAGCTGTAATAAAAGCTTGTAGTAGAAAAAGCCGTAAAAGTTATATTCTTCCCATAACTCCGTCATTTAAAGAGTCTATATTGAAAAATATTGTATAAATGTAACTAATGGCTTCACATTACATAGGTGTTTTACTTTCAAAGTAAGAGAATACTTATTTAATACCGTGCACCTGTCCGTATTTGATGTCATCAAAAGAAATTCCCCATTAAATTATAATTGCATGTAATAAAAATAAAAGGTTTTCCCCCCGTCGCTTAACACCTTATGTGTTCATATTTTATAAGCAAACTTAAAAGTGTGAGAAGATATGTATTAATAACAACGAACTCTTTTTTGGGAACTTTCCAAATCGTCAAAGATAATGTACACAAACACAGTTCGAAACTTCTGCTGTTCCACCACTCCCTCACGTATTCTGAACGAAGCACACATATTCTTCTCATGTAGCAAGCAGGCAACCCGGCCTAGCAGCCACTTTCGCTTGCTTGTACTCACTTTCACTGTGGGAAGATCTCATGAAGTATGTTTTCCTTCCAAAGAATGTTGACATGGCCGTTGCAATTAGATAACAGTATAGTTACGGTTGGTTCCTTGTTTTATAAATTACTTTCCACCTTAAAAAAAAGTATTTGTTCTTGTAGTATGTACGGCATATGGAAGTTCATTTGTCTCTCATATTCGTACAGCGTTGGAAAATCTTTCGTATTATTCATTGTTTCTTTTTCTATTTAAAAACTATGCAAAATGGATTCAATTTTTCTTGCTTTGTGGAACTGACAACAAAGAAATTTAAAAATTTTTGTTTTACCGCACAATTACAAATTCATTGCAGCGAAACGTTGTGGGCTGAAACACAGATTACGTGGCTCAGAACACATGCATAACCATGACCTTACTTGTCTCTTCGTGTACTGAAAAGTTAGCAACAATTTGAAGGAAACTGGAACAGAAAATTATCAATTTTAAATATGAAGTCCAATTGTTTGTATTTATTTATAATAAAACCAAGTATGTTATAAAATATAGGAGCTGCCCATATGTATCTTCATTCTATTAACTCAATGAAGCCAAAAACAACGAGCATCGGCATGTCTGATTGGCTACTCTCGTTTCCGCCATGAATGTTGACTCAAAACACTGCGATCTTAGTGGACGGAGCGGGTGGAGTGGAGCAGATCCTATATTTTATAGCATCCTTGAATAAAACAATGAACATTCTGTTCAAAATATTATAATAGACATACATACAATAAACAGTCACGCTAATCACTGATAATAAACAGTTACACTAATTCCTGATAATAAACAGTCACGCTAATCAATGATAATAAACAGTTACACTAATCCCTTATAATAAACAGTCACGCTAATCACTTATAATAAAGAGTCACCCTAATCTATAATAATAAACAGCTACACTAATCCCTGATAATAAACAGTCACGCTAATTCTTGATAATAAACAGTCACACTAATCCATGATAATAAATAGCCACACTAATCCCTGATAACAGTCACGCTAATTCCTGATAATAAACAGTCGCCCTAATCCCTGATAATAAAGTCACGCTAATTCCTGATAATAAACAGTCGCCCTAATCCCTGATAACAGTCACGCTAATTCCTGATAATAAACAGTCGCCCTAATCCCTGATAATAAAGTCACGCTAATTCCTGATAATAAACAGCAGAACCGTAGCTACGGGGGGGGGGGCGTTGCCCCGGGCTCTGATAGCAAGAGAGTCCAGATCAAGCAAGAATAAAGGAAAAGTATTGAAAAGAGTAAACGACGCGGCGCCCCATTAAATCACTATTAAACGGGGGAATTGGCATTACACAGCCCATGAAGTCAACTTGTATTTTTATAACCAAGACGAAATAATTTCGCACAAGTGCTAGTTACCTAACTCATATCGTAGCCAAATGATGCCCGGATCAAATTTGTTTCTTCCATGGAAAAGAAAGACATGCAAGAACAAAAAGTTTAGGATAGGGACATGGAACGTACGTACTGTGTTACAGGGAGGGAAATTAGACAATCTTGAAGAAGAAATGAAACAAAATAATCTACACTTGGTAGGAGTTTGTGAAGTTAGATGATAATAACTGTGGGACGTAAAACTGAAAGATTTCATTTTATTTTTCATAACGTTGATAATTGCATTTGATTCCCTTGTGCTCTGAACACCCTTCTGAAAATGGGTGACAGTAAAAGAAAAAAAGCTAGTCCGGAGTAAAGTACGGAATGAAACAAGGAATGAATTAAAAAAAATAGCAATGTCTTCATTTGAAGCGAATCCTACAGTCTCAACAAGACCAATTTATGTTAAAATGAATTGAAACTTCTTTCCTCTTCCATTTAAGAGGAAGAGAAACATCCTCTTTGGTGAATGGAAATAAAATTGAATTTTACTTCGATAATTATGACAAAAAAAAAAAAAAAAAAAAAAAAAAAAAAAAACGAAAATTCAGATATTATCTAACTTTGTAAAGTTAGCAACTGAGAGATGTACAGTATTTTATTTAGCGGAAAGAAATATAGATATTTTCCCAGCTAGCACCGGAGGCATAGTCCTGTATTCAAGCTCTTTTGAAGGCGAGATGGTATGGTGGAAAACGGTCTACACTGTCTTCCATGATGGCCAGCGCATTCTTTATCTGCACTGGTTTCAATGCTCGGGCATTTTGATATTGCATAAGGACGCAAAACATATCTTTTTACCCTTCATTTTCCCAATATAGCCTTATTCATATTTATAAATGGGAAAATGTTCTTTGCTCTAAATTTCAATAGGACACACAATGCTCAGTGGCAGAGCTCTCCCTACTGGTGCAAGGGTTCCTGATTAGAACCTAGACCAAGGGAATTTGTAGTGTACAATATCGTGTCCGTGGATTTCCTAGAGGTTCTCCTGTTTCCTCCCACATTATCATTATACCAATTATTTCATAATCATTCACTTTAATATTTCATAATCATTAATCATTCGTTTCATTCCGCCTGAAAAGTGTGATTGTGGGAGGTGAAACCAGAAATTTCATTTCATTTCTAAATTTAAATGTAATAAGCTATTGGATAGAACAATATCTTCTTTTATAAGAAATACCCGTCTTGTATACACTAAACTTTCTAATAGTTATACAAAGTGGCGTTAATGTACGAAAGATCTATGAGTAGCCAAAGGGATATTAGTTAGTGATATACAGTACGAATAGTGCATAATTTCCAGTCGGCTGTAACTTCTAACTTTCTAAATAGTAGTATATGATACTTCTTAATTCGAGTAAATCCTCAATTACCTCATACTTCGGAGTCAACATCATTGGGGACTGTTGCTGCATGACTTTTGGGGGGCATATTCAAGTTGGCCAGGTATCATTTAACAAGACATCAATGAAAATTTTAATATAAATGCGTATGCCCAAGCAGATTTCAGGGAGTACAAAGCCCCGCCAGGACTGGCGCCCATGGTCAACACGAAAACTTCCGTGATCTTCACCAAAAATTAAATCAGGTGCCAAGCATAGTAGAGGCATGCGCATTTAGGGGTGCCCACAGGCGGTTTTTAGGGCGCATGTTGCTCCCATGAGATTTTTGGGGGAGACAATTTTTCACTGAAAATGGCGCAGTCTGACTTTAATTATTCCAGAATGCTAAATTAAATAAAATTTACTTCTTTCGGGAATGGTTAATTTGGTGGATGCACCCAAATACTTGGGGGATATCGGTAACGCTGTGCGCGCTAACTCCTGGGATGTACAAGAACATATATTAAAATTTCAGTTTCCTTTGCTAAATCTTGAACCATGACAGTCTAGATAGAAGATAATAAATGTTTACGCCTCTACATGCTGACACACTTTTGAAACTAGGAAGTTATTATTATTATTATTATTCGTTCGAAAGAAAACAATCGAAACGTCACGTGTGTGATTTCGTTGTATGTTTCATGATTCGCTCCTGGTATGCCTTTAACGCTAATAATAACTCAACTGAAAGAAAGGGGGAAAAAATAGTGATGAAAGCATAAACATGCTACCCGTTTGTAAAGGAACAAGAGGTCAGCCTTTGTATGCAAATGACTGCTAATTTGTTGACATTATACATAAACTATTATGTAGCACGTTACATAGATGAAAGTTATTGTGTGAAGTATTTGTAAAAAAGAAGGAAATTTTACGACAGAAAGAAAAAGTGAAAAATCGTGTTTTTACGCTTCGATAACATGTCCGACAACTGAAAACTGTTAAAAGCATGTCTTTTGCATGTACGCTTCGCTGACCAAAAAGGTTCAGTTTGATTCCGTTGGGAAGATTAAACTTTGAAGACAGGTGTGCAGTAATGTAGACTACTAGAAGTACAATATCATTGCAAAACTTTCTGAAGATAATGACACTGAATTTGTGATTGTCAAGAGGTGCACAGATACCGGTACATGAAAACAACAAAAGGCAGCATTTAGTTATTGTGGAAAGTCTCGATACAACTGTGTTTACTTTTACATGATTTTATGTCAGGCAAAGTAGTGTTCATACCGGTCTATAATAAAAAAAATTAGAGCTCCTTCGTGGCTAAGCTGTTAGCGTACGCGCCTTTGGCGTAGAAGACCCGGGTTCGATTCCCGGTGGAAGCTCATGTGGTTCGGATTCCACGTTAATCAATAGGTCTCGTCTGATATAGACTCGCTGCTGAAAGGGACGTTAAACTCAAAAATCTAGATTTTTCCATTGTAGGACAACGTGGTACTCAACAAGAAAGCTAAGTCAACGTAGGTTCTTTTTGAAAAATAACGAAAGCCAAGTAATTACGATCTTAATTTAATATATAAAATTGCAAATGACTATGTTTATAACTTCTCAACTCTTGAACAGTTCTCGATCAAATTATGAACATAGATGAGGTTCGAACCTGGGATGGCTTTTATCATTTCACTTTAATGGTGCAACTTCGGGGAGGGGGAGAGATTTAAAAATGATTGAAAATGACCGATATTAATGTCGAATTCTTAGTTTCCGGGGTCTCTTGAGATGAACAGTAACAGTGACACTACTGATGCTGTTTAAATCCAAATTCAGCCCTACAACTTGGCGGAGGGGAATATATATATATATATAAATGGTCGAAAATTTGTGTCGAATCCATAGTTTCTCGGGTCGCTGAGATGAACAGAGACACTTTCGATAGGGGTATACTGTTTAAATCCAAATTCAGCCCCACAACTTGATCGGAAATATATATGATCGATATTAGTTTTGAATGCATAGTTTTCAGGGTTGCTGAGATGAACAGTGACACTTCCGATACCGTTTAAATTCAAATTCAGCCCTCATTGTCCTTTATGTCCAAAATGAAACGTATTCTCCCTGTGCGAAGAACGGGCAATCTACTAATGGACTTATAATCCTCGAATATGTTATTAGGTCAGGATAGGCTAGATTAGTGCACGAATTGTGTTTTCATACTATACACAATTTCTGCATAGAATTCCATATATAACATTAAAAGAAGTTCTCACAGACTGATTGATCATCAGGTAGGCCAAATTGTTCCAGCTAGAAACTTTAAAATCTGAACAGTTCATATAATTTTAAACTCAAGGAATTTTGAATATTCAACGTGGAAATGGGAAGGGAGCAAGTATGGGGTATGCAATTATCAAAATAAGATGTCGATATCTCGGAATCCTAAGATGCTTAAATTTTTACCAGCTCTGGCAATACCCCTTTATACCTTTATGTTTCTAGGTACGAAGTTTGCTATTTAGAGTTCTCATTTAAAATAATTAAATACATGTTTAAGCGTTTTTATATTTCACCTAGAAAGGAAGGAAAGAGGAGAAGAAGAAAATGGATTGAGTTGAAATTATTGTTATGGTGTCCATATTACAGAATTACTTAAATTTATAGAATTACAATTTCCGAATTATACTTTTCATTGAATGTGTTTAGTTTTTAATATCTGACCTAGAAGAGATGACGGGATGGGAAGAAAAAGGAATATAATTTATATATATAGTTTTGTGACTTTCTTTCTTTCTTTTCTGTAACCATGTCTCTCGAATGTTCTTATCTCTTGTAGGCAGTGGTGCTATTCTAATTTTTAACAACCGGTTCTCTCGCTCGCTCGCTAAATGAGAGAAATAATATATGGATAGATATAATTCCCTTATTAAACTAACCATACAAGGTAGACAAAAGATTTTTTTTTTTGATACCACAAATGACTAGTAGCAACCTACAGAGTATCCTAATACAAGGTGACGTGACGAAATTATCTAGCACTGCGAATATCTTGGAACCGTGTTAGTCAAGATAGATTGTTGTCAAAATTTATTGGAGGGACCTTCATCCAGCAATGTATCCACGATTATTGATAGTGATGTTTCAAATTAAATAATGGTGTTTCAAATATAAATACTGGTGTTTCAGATGTAAATAATGGTGTTTCAAAAGTAAATAATGGTGTTTCAAATATAAATATCCTCACCATTTCACTCATAAGACCATAGTTCCATTCTTGATATCTCATGCGTGCGTGTGTGCGCGCGCGCGTATTTATGTCTGGGTATAACAAACGGTTCTGCAAACACAAAATATGTTAACAACGGGTTCTAGCGAACCGGTACGAACCGGCTGAATAGTACCACTGCTTGTAGGTGTTATTTTCATCCGTTGTTACAATTTTGTTGAACTCTATTACCTTCAGCCCTAAATTCAACATTAAGGTCATAAGAAAGTTCAACTGCAGTTAATATTCTCCTTGCGAGCTTTAATTTTCTATGTCTTAAATTCATGAAATTACTTTTGACAGACACGTATGTCTCCCCAGATGAAGAGTTGGACAGAATATCTGTAATTGGTTAAGAGCCTGACTTACTAAAAATAATTCAAAATTTATCATTTTTCTTTTGCTTGTTTTTCATAAGTGAAAGGACATAATAAAATGCAACTTAACACAATCATAGATAATGTTGTACTACAACAGAAAATATGAACCTGAAGAATTTTCAGTGTTGCTATCCATAGAAATTACAGTGTTGCCAGAATAACAATTTCCCTAAAATCTAAGTTAAGGCAGCGATTAGAGGAACGAACTCAACTGCATTTGATTACGTATCATGTTGTTTTGGTTTCCTGTGAACTACTTTTTAAATAATAGTTGTATTTAGTTTGTAATAAACAAAATAGTTTTAACATACAGTTATTAAAATTAAATAATTGTTATTTAAAAAGTAGTTCACAGGATACCAAGACAACATGATACGTAATCAAATGCAGTTGAATTCATTCCTCTAGTCGCTGCCTTAACTTAGATTTGGGGCAAATGTTTTTCTGGCAACACTGTAATTTCTATGGATGGCAACACCGAAAACTCTTCAGGTTTATATTTTCTGTTGTAGAATAACATTATCTATGATTGTGGTAAGTTGCATTTCATTATCTCCTTTCACTTATTAAGAAAAGGAAAAAGAATGGTAAATTTTGTATTATTTTTTTAGTATTTCAGGCTCTTAAGTCCATATCTTTCTGTAACTAGTCTACATATTCACAAAAACAGGCACAAAATTCAGCTCATACCAAATTAAAGTACTAAGTTGCTTAAATGTCTCAGATAAGTAATCTGTTTGTTTCACGGTTAATAAACATCACCGTCCAAAAATGCCTCTCGTGCTCACTTCTTGATGGAAGGTTACATGAAGATGTTTTCCAAATCTTATTTCGTAAAGTTGATGGAAGTTGACGATGAAACCTTTTGTGATTTTTTTCTAAAGGTCTACTATTTACAATGTGTAAGTTTGGTGGTATTCTTTTATATAATTCTTTTTTTAAAAAAATGAAATATTTCAGTTTTACGTCCCACGATTATGCCGTGTAGGGTAAAGGAGATGGTGATAATGAGAAATGAATATAATGAGAGGAAACGTCAGAGCCCCGAGAAAAGCCACGCACACGGTGTTTGTCCACCACAAAGTCCACTTGGATCGAACCAGTGACCCCACGCATCAGAAGTGAGCGCTCTACCACTAAGCCACTGCGGTGCCCATAATTTTTTGTAGCTCGATAAATGTTTTGTATCTTTCGCGAAACTGTAGCACTACATATTACATTTATTACCATAGGCTTAGACGTAATGACTAAGACCGCTAATTGTAACTTTGTGGTCTATAACCTAAACATGAAAAATAATATTTTTCTGTATATATACTGTTTAGATGGGAAAAATATTCAAAATTAAGTTATCGAATAGCGAATTTATTGAAACAATAAATTAGGATTATTTTGGCACTCGTGTAACTTACAATAACCATTACATAATTTTAAAATAAAATGATTTCACGTTAATAGAATGACTATAGAAGATGGTTTCTACAACTTCGAGTCCATAATATTTATTTCAAAAAATGATACAGCGATTCGTACCACTGTACGTTGTTGCCCACTCTTAAATCGGAAACTGGATAAATGAGAGGAAGATGTTCCTACAACAATTCCTACATATGTTATTCTGTGCTGTTATGTAAGCCCGCAGCACCAGCAAGTAAAGCTGGTTGCATAAATACCAGGCGTTCTTAGAATGCAAAAAATGTGGAAAATATTCCTCTCTTCTGGAAAATCCCCAAGGCGAAAATCGGAAAACAGGCTTCGTAGGAGATTAGATCTGATCAAGATCTATTCGTACACGAAATTTGATGGCTCTAGGTTATTCTTTTTTATGTAAAAGCCGATGATAGACACACACACACACATTATTATTATTATTATTATTATTATTATTATTATTATTATTATTATTATTATTATTATTATTATTATTATTATTATTATTATTATTATTATTAAAGATGATAGGGATATTTCAAGGATAAATATTGAAGAAAATGTATGGGATTCCCTTTCCCCTCATGAAATAACATTACGAAACTGACAATATAACGAGAGACAAATTACAAAAAAGCAGAAAGGTGACGTATTGGAAAAACCACATTCTGTACAGATTTTATAATTTATGGGTTAAATACTTTTCTTTGTATCGAGCAATCCACCCTTTTCTACGGGGTCCACCATATTGAATCTGTGCAAGTGAATGAAATACTGTGTTCGTATTGATTTATTTTCCCCTGAAGGAAGAAATAAGGTTGGAATAACAATAACATTAGATAACAAAGAAAGGAACACTTAATGGAAGAGAGATACACTTTCTATATAGGATTGTGATTTTTGTTAAAATTCTTTTCTTGTCTCTTTTATCTATGAGCTTCTATATTTCCCTGAAGTAGAGAAAGTTCAGTTGATTGATTGATTACTGAGACGGAGACTACGAAAAATAAAGAGATAATGATGACCATAATTATCTCAAGTTTAATCATTATTTATGGAGGGCTCACGAGAAATCGATAATCAAGCAGAACAAACATCAGTGCATCAAACGAAAATATATACAGCATATGATACATTTTTTCGAGGAGAGAAAAAGGTGGTGTTTCTCTTTTCATTTTGCTACCATTGACAACTTGGTCTGGACATAACACAAAAATATAATACATTGAGTGTATCAAAATACCTAAATGAATTAAACGAATTATTTTGCGAAAAATGTGTAATTGTAAAAATTTCACTTAAAGAGGAACATTTAATATCTAGTACTTATCATCAACTAATTTAATGCATTTTTCGTGTTTCTTACCAACTGCCTTTATCGTTAGCATATCCTAAGCTATATGAGAAAACCTATATGGGATTCGAATCACCATGAGCTCCCACCGGGAATCGAACCGGGGTCTTCCGCGCGCCAAAGATGGTTATGCCGGCGAGGCAAAAGAGAAGATTATGATGAGAAATGAATGAAAATGGTGGAATGAAGAAAGTGGGAGGACACGGGAGAAACCCGAGAGAACCCACGCACACAGTGTTTGTCCACCACAAAGCTCACTTGGCGCGAGCTGGAATCGAACCAACAACCCCAGGCACCGGAAGTAAACGTACTACCACTGAGCCACCGCGGTCATACAGCTACGGAACGTTCAAACATACCCTAAGAGTAGTCCTCTCGACTGGTATAGTGGTTAGTGCTCACACCTTTGATGCACGTGATTCTACGTTTGATTCTCGGTGTGAGGGCATTAACCGTTTTGGAATTTTGGGATTTTTAAGATAAACTTTTAGACTTTTAGTTAAGCAGCTACTGTATCATTACTATTTATGCTAAGATCATGGTTTGTACCTCATTCTCTTCAGAATAAAGCAACCTTCCAAACGGTACCATTCACATGTCCGTATAATATGCCTGAAAAGAGAAATTCGAGGAAAATGATATTTTTTTCTGAAAAATGCCTTTTTCAAAAGTTTAGGCCCCTCTGGACCGGCTCTGTGTTAACGTACAGATCTAAAATTACTTGAAATATATTAAGCCAGAGCACGTATACTCTGTCTGATAACCATATCGATGACATATATGTTCTTGGATTCTACAAAACCTTCCAAACAGCATTTGCGAGAGAACAAATAAACCTTTTGAGTTGTATTTTTGAAGGCCAAACAGATGATGTCATGGTCACAACCAACTTGACGAGCTCTTCAAAACACATATGACCTGCAAAAGCCAAGCAATAATACATGTTATGTGAGCATTTTAAAACAATACACAAATATATATTAAATACATCACAATTCCCGAAAGTGTTAAATGCACGACGGTAGTTCAGATTCCACTTTAAACTGTAGATGCATGTGTCATATTGCCTTGATGCTGAAAAGGAAGGCTCAACTTCAATAAATAAATAAATAAATAAATAAATGTATAAATAAATAAATACATAAATACAATGTCCTAAAGTGCCAGTACCGAAATCTCACGAAGGGACTGATATACCCTACTGACTGATGAATATTTTTCTTTTTTTCTCCATCTAATAATATAGTTATAGCTAGAAACATAACTAAAAGTATGGAGGCATGGTGACTCAGCAGCCGTGTTACGTAATCAGGCAGTCTGAGGCATTCTGGTGACGTTTGTGACTCACATTAACGTGAAATTCATCGGGGGTTCGAGTCTTTCTGAAGAGCATGGGCTTTATTTTTAACTGTCCTCGGTCTTTCTGTATTTGTAAAATTAAAATGAAATGAAATATTTCGATTTTACGGTCTGAATTAACATGCTCTAGGATCGAACCAGAGATCCTTCGCATCAAAAGTAAGTTCTACCACCCAGTCCTTATGCTGCCGTCGTGTCCCTGTCGAGTCCAGTAATTCAAAGGGTTTAGAAAATGTTGAATAAGTGTTTAAAATGATAGACTGCTCATCTCTAGTGCACCCTCATTCGATCCCAAGAAATGTAAATTTGTTGGAGACAACATCGCGCCCGTGTTTTTTTATTTCGGGATTCTATCGTTCACTCACCTCTAATTTCACCAATTATTTCAGTACACGCAAAAATAAGATTTAGAGTTTGAAGCAATGTTGCCAGATCTGAAGATTAAAAAGTAGTGGGTTTCAACTATTTGTAGTCCAAATGTGAAAAAATGGATTATTTTTGCAGCTATACACTTTTAAGAATCGAAATATCCTTATCGATTTAATAGACACACTTAATACACGAGTTGGAAATACACGAGGTATCTGGGTTGGCAACGGTCAGACGACGACCGCAGTATCGTACTGTTGGCGATGGTATGTTAGGACAAACTTCATACTTCGTCAGGAGCAGTAGAACATTAATTTACAATGAACTCGGTAGACGGTGATTAGTGTAAAGTACATGACCTCTCTTATTTCCTAGGAGACATGTTTGCTTAAGTCAGCTCTGAAATACACTTTACAACGTTTTTAGTAATGTTTTTATCACTGTTATTCCTCACTTCTTTAATTCATTTGCTAAATTAGGTATCTGGGAGTCAGGAATTTTGGAAGTTTTTATTGTAAAGTTATTTACTCATTATGGATAATTCAGAAAACACAATTAAATTTGCGATGTTCACGTTTACACACCTCCGTACATCTATAAGCCTGCGTTTTAAGTCAGACAGGAACTTAGTCAGTGATTCTGCAACAGCGCAAACTCAATACAAAAGTATAGTGTTACCAGATCTCGAGATTATGAAGTACTAAAACAAGAATTGAACCAGTATCAAATATGTTAGTTTTATTAAAACTATTGTTCATTGTGAATAGAATGCTGTAGAGACAAAACTTTTATTATATTATATAAAATTAATTATCTGTGATTTCATATAGGAAAATAAGAAAGTAGCACATTCTTCGGAATTATAGCCTGCAGATAATTAACCCCTTTCTGCATGATTTTTTCTTTTAGCAAAATAATAATAATAATAATAATAATAATAATAATAATAATAATAATAATAATAATAATAATAATAATAATAATAATAATCAGTATTGGAAATCCTCATATGGGAACTTGAAAAATGAATTAAAACTTGAATTTTACATTTTTCACTTAAATCCGACGAGAAATAAGTGAGTGCCATATATGACACACTTACAACTCACAAAGAACATGCCAGATGACACCAAAATCTATTATTCATACACGTCAATATCTCATACAGCAGACAAAACAGTCATTTGGTGTCTTTGATAAATCACAGAAAAGCTAAAGTGAAAAAAAGGGGATGTACCATATATGGCAAGACATGCGGTAAGGGGTTAAAAGTAGCCCAGAAATTAGTGTGTCACACAATTTGAAATTTTGGTAGCGAGGACACTTAAAAAAAAAATCGCCCAATCTGGCAACATCGGTTTGAAGCCTCTAAAAGTAACTAATCAAATGATCTTATCTAATTTCTAAATTCATCTCTATTGTTAAATTAACAACATAGTTATGATGATTTGAAGATTGATTCTGCTATATTTTTTGTTCAGAGACCTCGCTGCAGCATTGCGTGTTTGACTTCGTTGCTGGTAACTCGAAACAGCTTTCACTATTGAATAAGTGGCGACATTTTTTTAATTAGTATTTGCCTTTAGGTTAAACAACTGACGCAACAGCGTTTTTAGTATTCTCTTTCTGGAACAGCGCTTTCACGCAAACAAAACGTTTGCTGCATCAAACAATACCTATATAACAAAGTTAAACTTCATTCATTTAATATTCTATATTGATATTATTTTTCTTTCTGTCTTTGAAATCTTAAATTAATTTGTGTTTCGATGAAAGTAGTAAATGTCTTTCATTTCACACTTTCTCTTTGATTCGCTTAGAAGACTGACTTGGAGATGTGTTTAACAAACTTTCTTAAGATATTTTACCAATCATAAAAGACAAAATAACTTGTATAGTACCTTTGTTACAACAAGGTTACGTATACTGAATGGGGAAGATATGTCAACAGTTCAGTGGCGTACAGCCTGGGAACGCCTACAATAGTTTTTATACGAGCCAGTCAGAACGTGTGAGGTGCTAGGTGGCCAGAGCTGAAGCTACTGTTTACCTAACGACACCAACACAATATAAAAAAAAATGTTGAAGGAGAGTGGCTGGGAATATTTAATTAACTAAAGTATTTACATAAAATGCAAATATCAAAAGAATATAAGAAGTTATTTATTCCCTCTTGGAGATCAGGTTCTCTCCTGTAAGGGCCACCACTCTCTTATGAAGTCGGTAGAGCAAAAAATATGTATTTCTCTAGAACAGCAGATCTCAGGGCAATCTGCATAACAACCATGCTCAAGGATGCTATAATAGTGAGTCAGTTATGAGTTTCAAATAGGTTAAACGAAAAAAAAAATCTATGCTTTAAATTTTTACAGGTAGCAGCCTGTATTGATCTCACTATTCATGGCTGTTAGTTTGTTCTTTTGGGCAGAATTCTCTCTGAGCCCCATACAGAGAGATGGTCAACATACTCTATCAAGGGGAAAATGTCTCCTTGAATCACACTCCTGAAACAAAGATTTCATTAGTGCAGGTACTCACCCTACAGCAATTGAATAAACAGATGTTCTGGAAAGAGTTGACAGATTTATTTTCCACAGAGGACTCAGGCATCTCAACCATGGTAGATGAGATGATATCACACTTTATACACTAAATACTTATCACCTTTGTAGTGCACTATCACTCAAACACGATATTATATTTTTATACACTTGATAATAATAGAACAAAATAAATAAAATGAATGAGAAATAAAGTAGAATTAATCGAAACTTGAGAGGTCTGTCTGACCTTTAAAAAAAAAAAACTTATATCGAGATATTTACAAGATTATGTTATCTCCTCATCATTTTAGTTTCTGGTCTCTAACTGTTTTATTAGAGGAGAGATGTATTTTCACCGTCGAAGAAACATATTCACTATAATTGTGGGTCAACAACACAGATTAATGATACACAATGATAATAATTTTATATGCTGAAGCACCGTTCAAACTTCACTTGACGTTCACAAGTATTGAAATTGATTTGAACACAGTGTCCTCCTAGATAGGCATTCCACTATACGAAAATGTTCTGTAGAAGGTAAGTTACGCTGAATTTCAGGCGTTCAAAGAGAGAACGGATATTATCTCCAAATTTAAAAGCAAGCAAATTAATTACTTGCCGCCTTGTGCTTAAATGTCCAAGGACAGGCACGGTGTAAATGGCTTTACCGGCCTTGGTTATATATCTCTACTTGAGATATGTTAGGATATAATTTTCTCCCATATTTGGCGAAATGGGTTGTCCCATATTAACAATGGGTTTTCGAATGAGCTTCAAATTAGGTGAGCTCTACTGAGTGACTGTAGCACTCAGAGCAATGGACGAAATGTTAAATAATGATTTCAAAATTTTAAACTTCCATTGTCACTGAAATAATCTAAGCACAACTGACGTATCACTTAAAATATGTGTAAGTAACACACTGTTTGTCACTGGACTATTTCATGTTTTGAAGAAATTTTGTACAACTCACTCGCGATACAGTTGTTCACAGGACAAATCCCGGGGAACCGAACAATTGTTCACACCGTGTCCTGGGTCTTGAACTCTGTACAGGAAGTCTGGTGACTTCCTACTACACCGCAAAACTATCTCTTGTTACTTCACGAGTCTAGCTTCCACTACCTCGTTCTCCAAGGAAAACGAGTATATCTTTCTGGCAAAACACAGGAAACGAAGAAACTCGCTTCTCCCAGCACCCTTTGACAAAAGTTCATGCCTTGCGGCGAATATTGCGGGTGGTCTCCTGTGTCAATGCCCTTCTTCAGCCACCATTCGTAGCCAACTTCACCTTTCTTGGCCGATACGTGCTGCCCCCACTCCTGATAGCGGACAACACGGAAGCTTTTGCTTACAGCAGAAACTATGACAGGTTTCCGCCTACTTTTGTTTTCCTTTGCTAGTTACATACAAATAAACATAGAAACATATGATGTTATACATTAAAATAAAGTTAAACATACAAAGAATACATATTTATACTATTTATTGACTGTCATCTCTCTCAGAAGCAGCGGTACACCCAATTTCTGTGGCCGTCGTTCAAACCGTCTGCTCACTAATGCAGCCATGCTTGCTTGGAGAGAGATAGAAGGAAACATCTTTGTTAATTATTTATTTTCACAAATACAAGATCTAAGTGTCTTGTTCGATAAGGGAAACACGTTGTTAAAAATTAACAGAATTTTATACGGTCTTTCCAAGAACGAGTATAGCTTAGTACGTAAATATTAATAATAAACACAGAAAATAAGTCAAATTAAAGTATACATTTTCAAATTGGTGTTGCATGGTGGGAACCCAGCAAGAGGCTCGCTAGCCAGGTTACTGGTTTTTGGTGAACAGGGGGGAGGAAGAGACGCTGAAACTTGGGAACATAGGAACTCACACCTATAGAAACCAAAATTTTCACATGTAGAAGTGAAAAAGTTTATGGCATTTTAAACAATACGAACTCCGTGTTCCAACACATTGTATCAAACCCAGTGTAGATTCACCAAAGGAAGACTATAGGCTCTTCCTGTGTATACGATGCTTATTTAGTTTCTATTCTGGGTATTTCTTTCCGTGGTGAGATGAGATAGACCTCCCATCCTGTAGTAAAGGCGACAGTCAGTCGGGAAAGAAAAAAAAAAAAAACTTCTCTTAGCTCTAGCTCTCTTCCAGCGTTCTGAAAATCTATATGATTCTTATAGAATCTTATCATTTTTATTTAATTAATTCTTCATCTCTGCTTTTTAATTAATTATCTTCCAACATCCCCTGTTAGTTATGCATTATGCACCAACGAAGTAATTATATGCAACACATTAATACATTATATAAGTCCTATAAATGGAATAAAACACAATGAAATAAATACAATATAACACAATATTGTATTAATATTTACGTACTATGCTAGGTGTTTCACACTTCATTACTAGTAATATCAAATAAATATGCACTGCATAGGAAAATACTAAGCAAATAATTAAACCACAAATTTATCATATTTACATATACATATGTTAATGTGCCCCTCATCTGCATTTCGATATGCAGATGATGTAGAAGGGCATCGGCCCTCTACAAACGGCATTATTTACTTTTTTGATTGCTAGGTCGAAATTGCCTCCAATGAATTCTCTGTGCTAAGTATCATAGCAGATACTTCGTGAATATCCTGTGCTAAAGTATTTTCTAAAATATCTTCAGCTTCTTCAGTTTCTAAACGCTGATTTCAGAGAAGATGAAAAAGAGAAGCACACAGTGAGGTAATTGTTCAGTGCATATAAAAGGTAACCTGAAGATAAGCTCTTTACAACAACAGCCAACAGCCAAGACAGTACAATATTTAATGATCTTGTCCGGAGTCAATGGGTGAATAACGACAATAAAGTAACGGCACAAGATCTTAGTAACCATGAAGAAGAAACACATGACATCATAGTGGCAAATATTTTGAAGAAGGTTGGATACAATGTAATTATTGCCGTCGTTGGTTCCATGGAAGGTGCATAAATCTCGAATGTTAATCTTTACATTACATATACGACACATTTGAATCGTCTATAGGGAAGTTTAGATTAGATACTGGTCTTTGCTGTCTAAAGTAGTTTTCGCCCTCAGAAGTGAAAACTGTATTTGTTTATTTTCATTGTACAAAAACGTAGCAATAAGTTTAAATGATTGATGTCCTTACATCATGACTTTAGAGCCAACTTTTTTTAACATTATTGCTTCTTTAGCAGTACCCGGCAATGTTCGTATTCGGAAGGAACTGTCATTTTATTTATTTATTTATTTATTTATTTACGTATTTACCGCGAAAATACAGATGTTTCTATTAGTCTAATTTCACATAACCAAGTGTTGAAGAGAATTTTAAAGTAACATTCCATGCTAATGTTTGGAAATTAACTTGATTTACATAAGAGATGTGGTCAAGTGACCTTAAGCATCCGGTGTTATATACGAGTTTACCCTAAATTCTGCATCAGTTCTACAAATAATGCATTTTTTTAAAACCTGTTAGGTAGTTCGTTAAAGTGAAAGGTTTATAATCTATGACAGTAGTTCCCAACACGTGAGTAGCGAAATTTTAGAATTTAAAAATCATTAAGCATTTTAGTAATTATAGTGACCGCGACGATTGGTGAAGCTGAGCTCTATATGTATCATAGAACTGCTTTCCCACACATGTGATGAATTGGAAGAAATCGGTACGACTCGTGGAGCTGCCTTCTGAATGCACATGTGAGAAAACGTGAAACAGCACATGTGCACCAACAATGTTGCGAAAGTTATAGGACATGGCAAATGAACGACAAGAAAAGCACTTAAGAGGCCTGTGAAATTAATATACCGCTAATTTTACAGTAATTATGTGATATCTTCAAATATATAAAAATACAATCGAAATATGGAACAAGAGTGTGCTAGACAATATTATTTTTTCATGAGGTACCATTCTTACGAGTCACCTAGTAGCTTTCCGTTTGCAGCCATTTAGAAACGCGAAAATAAATGTCGATTTTCTAAATGGCTGGAAATCGAAAGCATATAAGTGGCTCGTGATAACGGTATCTCATGTAAAATAATATTGTCTAGCGAGCTCTTGTTCTATATTTCGATTGTCTTTTATCTATTTGAAGATATCACATAATTACTGTAAAATTAGCGGTATTTTAATTTCACCGTGATGGAGCCTCTTAAAGAACTATAAGACGAACACTAACAGTTATTAGAATTAAATGGTAATAATAATAATAATAATAATAATAATAATAATAATAATAATAATAATAATAATAATAATAATAATAATAATGGCAAAAATATAAAAGAACGACAACAAAACGAAACTTAGCTACAATTCGACATTACTGCAGTCTCAGGAGATGTTCTCCGTATAGCGCAAGAGACGACACTGACCAAATTTCATGAATGGGACACACTCTCGCGTTCTATTGGATGGTGAAATTGGTAAATCTTACCAAGCTTCACGACTCCTCGCGATCATTTATAGTTAAGATGAATTTTCAGACAGACTGTACAAGTCGACGCCTCCAGTGGTAGTAACAATAATTAGTACTACATTGAGTCTTTACTTTATAGACGCTGCTTTTAGTTTTACATTATTATAATTTATAGTACTGTTAATTTAAAAAAAATCAAACAAGTTTGGCACGGTGTCCAGACCGTTTAGTGAAGTGCGTCACCAGTCAGAAAAGGTTGAGAACCACTGATCTATGGAATCGAAGGCTTTGGAAATATCATGTTCTCTTCGAAGTTGCGTGACAAAACACGAATAGCAGATCACGGCAGGACTAATAAATACAATTTTATTGCATGTAAAGGCATTTACATATTTTCCTTTGGCGTATTTCAGAGCAAATTTTCTTCCAAATTACCTTGGTTAATATATCACTGAAGTTAAAGCAAAAGATGTTAAAATATTCAACGAGTGCCGCGGAGAAACAATTACGGTTAATGCACTTTTCTGTTTCGTTTGTATATATGTGTATAAGGTAATGACTTCGCTGTTCGTCTGTTATATTCAGAAGGCTCAAAGCACTATACCCTGGAGTGTTTATGCTGATGAGATTAGCACACACATTTAAAATACTTAATTGTAATGACAAATATGCTCGTACAAGTTCGCATCGATATAAAATCAAGAATTTGTCTATCGAGATCTTCCATAAGACATTTCGGAGCTAACAAAGAAGTGCTACAGAAAAGGTCAATATGCAGCTGAACTATGTTGTTTTTACACTAATTTAAAAATTCCAACGTTTTAGTCTATAATTCACGCTAATCAAAATAATAAACAGTCATGCTCATAGATGTCATTACTAGCTACGTCTCTTGCCTGTTTGACGCTAATAGATGTCATTACTTGTTATATCTCTTGCCGGTTTGACGCTAATAGAAGTCATTACTTGTTATATCTCTTGCCTGTTTGGCGCTAATAGATGTCATTACTTGCTACGTCTCTTGCCTGTTTAACACAAATAGATGTAATTACATGTTATATCTCTTCCTTGTTTGGGGCAGATGTCATTACCTGCTACGTCTCTTGCCTGTTTGACGCTAATAGAAGTCATTACTTGCTATTACTTGCTATATCTCTCCCCTGTTTGGTCTCATATCGCTTCGCTGCTGAAAGGGACGCTAAATTAAAATCAACTCAACTCTTTCCTGTTTGATGCTAATATCTCTTGCTATATCTCTTGCTTGTTTCACGCTAATAGACATCATTACCTGCTATATCCCTTGCCTGTTTGACGCTAATATATGTTATTACTTGCTACGTCTCTTGCCTGTTCGACACTAATAGATGTCATTACCTGCTACGTCTCTTGCCTGCATCTTCGTTTGACGCTGATAGATGCCATTACTTGCATTCAGTAGATCAACTGAATGAGACTCTCCTCTCACAATTAATAGTAGATGAACTGAATGACGTTCTCCTCTTACAGTAAATATTAGATCATCTGAATGACATTGTCCTCGGGAAAAAAAAACGAAGGGTTATTTTCCAAGATAATGGAACTTTGAAGACTTTAAAGTTTAATTTTATTTAAGTTAAACTAATGAAGAGATTCTTTTGTTTACAGCTTTGTTTTTCATATATCTGCATTGTGACCACTTATCTACACTATACTCTTATGCATCCTTACAGTATGCATACTCAAAACGATTAGGAAGTTAGGTACCCTTCAGAGGATTCCCAACTCTCTTTCAAAAAGAACAAACACGAGTCGTCTACAGATCATGAGCACCACATAATTTGATTGTTAATAAATACTTATACTTATTACTTTATTGAACTATTTGCGAAAGGATTAAAAACAATGGCGCTTAATGTATTTTAAACTACAGTTATACTAATGTAATTAATAAATTCCCAAATAGAAAAATAAGTTTTTATTTATTTTGCTCCGGAGGGAAAAAGTTGTAACTTTAACACCACCTTTGTACACGTTGATGAATTCTATAACAAATTTGCATGCCACCTACCGGCAATATGTAACATTAATTTTTAATGCTGACATTTATTTGGCGAGTTTGATTATGTAGGTAGCAAATCTCTTCTGAAATATATTATTTAGACACAGTGGTTCCCAATGTGGAGAAGGGGGGCAAGCTATTGACAGAAGTAAATTGTGACTTGTATGAATAGAGCACCACTTATTTTAACAATTTAAAACTTACAATTTTAGAATGACCATTTACAAAATATACCTACAATGATGTGCAGAATCGTTGCTAGAAATAAATATAAATTGTGAGAATATTATTATTATTATTATTATTATTATTATTATTATTACTACTGAAGATTGGAGAATACAATGCTCATTTGAAATTGCAGAAAGAGGCAGACAAAAAGCACGTTTGACGAATGAAGAGAAAAGAGAGAGGATGTGAAGTATGCAGCGTCTATAAAGGGAGTCCCAGATAAACAAGCTTAGAAACCACAGCAATAGACATTCACATTTCTAACATATCTCTCTCTCTCTCTCTCTCTCTCTCTATATATATATATATATATATATATATATATATATATATATATATATATATATATATATATATAGGGGTAGGCTGGGCAGAACGGGGAAGCGGGATGGAGTGAGGTACCTATCCTAGTTCCCCACTATGGTGCTGCAGCCTTGTGGAAGCAGTAAGAAACTGAATGTCGATTGCCTACCAGTGTGTGGAGTAAGCAGCGTAAGTGTTGGAGAAAGCATGTGGCATGTGCGAATCGTTTTAGTGTTTGCGCTCTGTTTTTCGACGCTAGTTGCAACATCAATAGAAACAAAGCCCAAGGAAACTCAAATAAGAATGCACAGAATACTGAAGTCGTAATTATAGTTTCAGAGTATCATAGTTGTTCTACCTTTTAATGACTATAGTATGTAGTCTTTCCCACGCAGTTACCACTGACACCATATGAAGCATCAACATGTATATTGGGGCGGAACGGGGTAGGGGCAGAATGGGCTCTTAGGTCACATTGCAAGCAAAAGAAGAAACGCAGACCAGCAAGAAATGTCCACAAACTGTTCCAGAAAGTTGTTCCCTTGCAGCATCGAAACCAGGGCCGTCGTCGTCATCCACAGAATCACATATCCCAGATGTGCCCATGATTTCAGGAAGTAAACCTCTTGGCAAACCGATTCCAGGACCTTCGACGCCAACTACAGAGGAACCGACATTCCGGAGGTGATAACATTTCTACACATGTCACTGAAGGATATTTTACCTTTCACCAGAGTTAAGACTAGTGGCAGGAGAATGACCAAAAGACGAGAAAAAACAGCAATTTTAACATCGCAGTGTAAAGCAGCATTGGAAACAAGAGCCAAGGAAGAGGAAACAAAGGGTGAAAGAAACAAGAGGAAGCAGTAGGATAAGGGGAAACTGGCGAAGAGGACAGATCACGCACAGGCCTGTATCCAGGGGGGGTCTAGGGGGGCCGGCTCCCCCTAAATTTTTGCGGGCCCCCCTAAAATTTTCACGGTAGGCTTGCAAATGAACTCTAATATGGTGATAAACTATAATATTTTTTGGATCGGGCCCCCCCTAACTTCAGTCAGGCCCCCCTAAATTTTGGGGCTGGCTACGGGCCTGATTTGATTATGCAGGAGAATTGACAGCAGCAACAAGGAAGAAGAAATTGAGCACTAGTTCATCAGAGGATGCTACATATTTTTATTGTGCTGGGTGGTATTCCCAATTTAATGAGGGATAGATTGCGTGTATGCTGTGCAAACATAGGCCATATAATTCTTGGGCAGGTGCAGATAGTGGACGACGACGAAGTTTATATTTGTAAGTACTGCTAACCGTAACTCAGTGTACTTCCATTGTGCCCCGTATGTTCACGTCCATGCGAAAAATCATTACTTTCGATAAACACGTGTGCGTCCTTAAGTTCGGAAACATATCAACCAACTACAGGTGCTTAAAGTATCTCTTTATGATTAAATCTTGTAAGCCTGTTGTAATTGGGACAGTAGTCCTGTTATAGGTGGCAAATAAATAAATGAATAAATAAAAGATGGCCCATTATTTTACATTATTCTCTTCAAATGTGGCAGGTAATGTTCTTAAAATCACATTAAAATTTATTCAAAATATATTTTTATAAAATTCGAAGTGAACAAAGTAAAATTACGGATATAGCTAGCAGGAATATCTTTGGTGTATGAAGTCTCGGATTCGATACCCGCTGCGAGATCATCAAACGCAATACAGTGGTTCAGATCATATCTTGCTGCTGCAAGGAAAGTCAATGCAAAACAACCAGTCAATCAGTCATGGTATAGTAAATTAAAGGTGTTATTTGTTTAAATTTAAAAGCTCTTTAAACCACAAAAAATGTCATTTAATCCAATCTTACATTTGATACACGACACGGATTATAGCCTACAAGGTCAATAAAATCAGTTGATTTGAGGAATCAATGATACATTTTATACATATGTAAAATAAGTTTAACTTTGTAGACAATTTCTGAGAAAAGTTGTAGTTAACGATCGCAGAAAATATTGCGGAAATTCTTATGCACGGAAGTGATTATTCGCTATTAGAACGCAATCTCAGTGCATTTTGTTTCGTGTTGGAATTTGGACCCCTCAGGCGAAAGATGTTACCGTTCATTTGTTGAATGACATTGCGTTACCGCTTTTATTTTTGTTATTGCTTCCAACACGTATTACCTCTTCCTTTAGTGGTAGACCATATTCAAATTTCTGTTCTTTCTTGGCTTTGGAATAAATCTTCTACAGGGACAGTGGCCACGTTGCCAGAAATTGAATTTTATAGTGGAAGCGAGGGGTGTGCATTTCGTCTTAAAAATTTCTATAACCCTAGATTCAAATTATTCCGCCTTATGCAGAGTCGCTTTGATGTATGATTATCGTCATACTAAAGGCCTGACTACTGCAGGAAACACATGTTAGTCAAACTCGTTAGTATGACATTAATCACACATCAGAACGATTCTGCATAAGGCACCTTTAGTCTTACTCTGTGTTAAGTAGTGAAAGTGGAGGTGGTTCGATATGATCGATGCAGGTTAATTTTCACCTCATGTGAGTTTGTGGCGGACAAGAATGTCCGTGAGTTTTCTCAAACGCCTCTTGTTTCCTCCAACACTATCATTCCACCAATTCGCTTTCATTAACAATCTATCTCCACTATAAATGGGATAATCATGAGACGTTAATTTTAAATTGCAGCTAAATGTGAAGTTAACCCTATATTGGGTCCTCAGCTAATTTCTTCAACTTGTATCATTCATCCTCTTTAACACCACTTATAAATTGCAGTATTTTTCTTCCACTTCCTCCTTTTCCTTCTACCGTACTTTCTATCGCTTCCCTCAAATAGGTACATTTTCTTCTCAACCAGTTTCTCCTAACTAGATCCTTTTCCTCTTTTGAATTACATTCGATATTATTTATTTCTCCTCTGCCATTCTTAGTACTTTCTCATTAATTTTTCGTTCGATTCACGCTTGCTTTCTTCATTCTTTTCCCTAACCGCATTTCGAAAATATCCAGTCATTTCTTTTTTTAGCCGTTTTCCGTAATGCCCACTTTTCTTTCCTGTCAAATAACCTACAAAACAGATATTCTCCACACTAAACGATTGCCAAGTCCTTTTTTTTTTTTTAAATTATTTCCAAAACTCATAAAGCACAGTTTTCTTGTTTTTTTAATGACCTTTTCGTCATTCTGGTTGTTGCTTTTATTCCTCGCTTGTATCTATTATTTTTTTTTCACTAATACTAATCTTGCACACATGAACCAAAAACTCTTACATTTACTATTCGTCTTTCTACTTGTGTAGCTAGTTAGCTTTCTTCCAACTACAAGTTAGAGTTACAACACATACAGAACACGCCTCAACCTTTATAAAGTGAAAAGGAAATATGCAATGAAATTGTTCTTAACGGAAACCATTGAAATAGGTTTCTTTCTTTGTTGAAGTTTAACTTAATAACTCTTGAACTACGAAACCGATCTCGATGAAATTTGCCACATAGATGAAGTTCGAGCCTGGGAGTATTTTAATCATTTCACTTTGACGGTACAACGTAGGGGGAGGGGAGGGGAGATACATAAAAATAAATAAAAAGTTAATAACTTTTGAACCTCGAGACCGATCTCGAGCTTTGCCATATAGATGAGGTTTGGGCCTGGGATGGTTTTTATCATTTTACTTTGGCGGTGAAACTTAGGGGAGGGGTCACTGAGATGAACAGTCACACTTCCGATGCCGTTTAAATCAAATTTAGCCTCACAACTTGAGGAATGGATATATATATATATATATATATATATATATATATATATATATATATATATATATATATATATATATATATATGATCGACATTAGTATCGAATGCATAGTGTTTGGTGTCGCTGTGATGAAGAGTGACACTTCCGATGCCGTTTAAATCTAAATTCAGCCGATAATATTAATATTAAATTTTTACTGTAAATTTTACCAAGCACATGACATAAGGTGTAGTGAATTTAAAGTATTTATTTCAACCCAGCGAAGCGGTTAATCAACGCTAGTAACATCCTATTTAACACCATAGCTTACATTAATGATACATTTACTTTAATACTTTACTTTAACACCATACGTTTAGTTTAGTAAGTACTATACATTTACTTTAATATCATGCATTTAGTATCATAATGTTCTTTTTACAGTATGTATTGGGGTAAGTCTGAGGTTGCCAACTCTGGAAAATACAAAAACCGCCACCACCTCAAAGTACCCTATACTATAAGTCCAAGTGTGAAGTATCTCTGTTCGGATCCATCTATGGGAAGGAAGGAAATGTACTATCGTGAACAAAAGTGCATTAGCACCTCTATCCTGCATATCCTTAGTACATTCACTAATAAGCTTAACAAACTTTAGATACATTGTGCTATAAATTATAGACTGAAATCGGCATTGATCATTTTATTGTATTTACTTACCAGTAACTGCCACTTCTTTAAAATTATCGAAACAGATGAACAAAAGTACCTAGGCATATTAATCTTTACGTGACAATTTTGGATTTGGAAAATTAAATTTATTCTTTATACTTATACTTCAACTATAGGAAATTCCTTTAGGAAGTTCATTTTCACTCTCAATAAATGTATAAATTTTCTTACTACTAAATTTCAAATTTTCCCTGATATAGTCCCTGTCATCTGTTTAAAATTATCTAAACAGATGAACAAAATATATTAATCGTTGATAAATGGTGAAAGGTAACACTTTTAGATTTAGAGAATGAAAGTAACTTTTAAATCTATACTTCAAACTAGATTAAACTGTTTCGAACTATTTATAGATGCAAATTTGAAAAGAACCGGTCATAAAAGGGCTGGTAAGAAGTTTGTACCGGTCACCGGCTTTAACAGTTTTGAATTAGAGAATGAAAGTAACTTTTTTTTTTAAAAAAAAAATCTATACTTGAACTAGATGAAATTGCTTCGAACTATTTATGGATACAAATTTAAAAAAAAACGGTCATAAAGGGGCCGGTAAGAGTTTTGTACCGGTCACCGGCTTTAATCAAAATAACAGCAATATATCCGGCCAGGCCGGTCAAAAACCGGCCAGTTGGCAACCCTAGGTAACTCTAAACTATTTTCCCGGTCAAAACTCTAAAAAAAAAAAAAAAAAAATCTGGTATTACTAGGAACGCCACTTGTATGCTACCCAAAAGTAATTGCCACCTTAATTACAAAATTATATACAAAAAGAACGTGTAGAAAGACATACATACATTTTCTTGTAGAACTGCAATACAGTACTCTCTTATTTTCTATTCAGTTGGTGCCATTGGAAAACTGTACAGTACTCTATTCTTATCTGGTTATTGTCATTGAAAAAGTAACACTTATGTTTATGTTTCCCGCAGCCAAAGTTGATCATAGCAAAATCCATGAAAACATTGTTGATGCGCAACAATAAAACGACAACGTAAGGATGAGTCTACTGGTATATATGTAAATGTCTCATTTACAAAGGAAAGGATGTGTTTGAGCTGAAACGTGATCGTTGTCACATACGCATAGCTTACTCACTCTCTCTCTCTCTCTCTCTCTGTCTCAATCTTCCTCAGTTTCCCCCTCCACCTTACTAGTTAGCTTACTTGTTATGTAAGATGCAGGTAAAGAGCTACATAAAAGAAAGATAAAAAGAAGAAAAAAAATCTTTTGAGTTCATAGCTTCATGTACACTTCCCGTTCCGGCAGTCTTCGATAACTTAAACAACAGAGAAAGTACGGGTATTCTCTTTTTGTTCCATAAAATGTTGGTTAGTCAAATAAACCATAACACTAAAGGAGACAAGGTTGATCTTTTCCCACCTGCCACGGGAAATTAAAATGTGGAGTAATAAGGGTGTGTGTCTGTTGCAGGGGCGTAATCACGGGGGCCTCCTAAAAAAAAAACTTCCTAACTCAACACATTTGTACATTTTCTCAATAAAACATACTTGTTTAACAGGGAAATGATTTATGTAGCATGAAGAATTGATTTTATACATCCTCTGTGTTTTTCTCTTATAAAAACAATCTAGTACTATCATTTCTGAAAAGATAGGTAGAAGTATTTTATAATTACTTATTATCTTTCCGGGTGCAGAATAATACACATAGACGTAGACGTAGTGGTTTGCAGTATTAGACCCCTCACCGAAAGCTTGGACCCCTACCAATAAAAATTTCTGCGTGCGCCCCTGGTTTGTTGGTACAAAGATCTTAAGCACAATATTATATATTTTAGTTAATGTTGCTTGAAATGAATATTTACCGAGCGAAGTAGCTCAAGTGGTAGAGCGTTGGCTTCGCATTCGGGAGGTCATGGGTTCGAATCCCGCTGCCGACCATCCTGACTGAGGTTTTCCGGGGTTTCCCTCAGTCCTACCAGGCAAATGCCGGGATGGTACCTACTAAAACAGGCCCTGGCCGATACCTTCCCCAATCCTTTCCATTGTTATTGTTGTTGTTGGATATCCCGTGTAAAATGGCCTCTGAGCTGTATCTGGTGATTGTTAAATAAATAAATAAATAAAATATTCTTTTTTAATATTGACCATTTATTAGGTTTGCCAGTTACTATTAACTATTGGAAAGGAACGGCATAAAGAAATACAAAAACTCTTTTCTCAAAAACTACGCATTAGAATGTGACCTCAAATATGTCATTTGGTTCAGTTCATTGTTATTTTGCTACTGATGAATGTCTCCATCTTGGATCAATATTAAAGTTTCAAAGTTCAATCATTTAACGTCGGAATTATTCAAAATAGTTTGAACCAAATATTCAGTTATATTTCTACATGGATTAACGTTACTAAAGTTGAATAAACTGTAAATATGGAAGAAGTATTTTATTATTATGCATTTCCAGTATGTTGCGAAAGAGCGACAAAGCACATTACTCGAGAAACATTTGGTCGAAAATGAGCCTATTGAATTTCTGAAGAATAGGAACTCCATAAATATCGGATACAGTATTTATAAATATTACAAGCACTGTTTTCTACTAGAACAAAACATGGAAACAACAATTAGGCAGGAACACGTTTTTCTGATGCTGCCAAAATCCTTACGCTCACGGAAGTAAACAAAATGAAAATGAAATGAAATTTTTTAGTTTTACGTCCCACGGTTATGCCGGTTAGGCTAAAGGAGACGTTGAAGATGAGAAATGAATGAAATGGTGGAATGAAGAAAGTGGGAGGAAACGGTAGAACCCCGATAAAACATACGCACATGGTGTTTGTCCACCACAAAGTTCACTTGGCGGGGGCTGGGATCGAACCCGGGACCAGGAGCACCAGAGATGAACGCTCTACAACTGAGCCACCGCGGTAGCGTGAACCTAATAACATCACAATCTGTAATGGCTCACTACCATGATCCTAATAACATTATAATCGTATAAAGACCCACTATCATGATCTAATAATATTACAATCTTGTAAAGGTCCACTACCGTGATCCTAATAACATTATAATCTTATAAGGCCCACTATCATGATCTAATAATATTACAATAATATAAGGCCCACTAGCGTGATCCTAATAACATTATAATCTTATAAAGGTCCACTAGCGTGATCTCAATAACACGACAATTTTATAAAGCCTATTAATGTGTTCCTAATAACATTAAAATCTCAAAATACCCACTAGCGTGATCCTAATAAGATTACAAGTTTGTAAGGCCTATTAACGTGATGCTAATAAATTCTGCTAAAAATAATAAAGAGAATCATGCGAAGATTTTTGTTATCCATGCATTAGGATATAGGATATAGATAAGCACTGATCACATTAATGTCACGTTACCCATGAAGATGCTAGCGGGATTCACTGCATTAACGAACTCGGCCCAAAGAATTGCTCAAGCTGTCTGTTGTAAAATAGAGAATACAAAAAATTATCTTCTTTCCAACAGTTATCGTGTGGAGTAACGGACGTGCGTACTAATAGTACAATCTTATAAGGCACACTGCCTGTCCCTTTGTTTAATCCAGCCTGTTGATCAAGGTGACAGAAGTAATCATAGTCTACGATAATGACGTAAAGAATATGATGAAACTAAACTTCCATTAGCAAACCCTATTGTTAACTAATTATCAAGGATGACTTGCACATTAGTATAGTTGAAAACAAATGAGATTCATTTTACACTGAAACTACCGTAAATTTTTAAACCATATGAATCCAATACTGAAATAGAAAGTGATAAAAATAGCACTTTTGTTGTCACTAGAGTAATAAGAGTGGAGGCGACGTTCAATCCACATAAAGAAACAGTTTCTCGCTGTCAGTTACAGTTTGTACTTTATGCTGATCTACTAGATTTCAGTAGAGGGAGTGTATACAATATATATATATATATATATATATATATATATATATATATATATATATATATATATATATATATATATATATATATATATATATATGGCTGGATTTAGAGGGGTGCACCCCGTCCGTACTGAATATGCACTATCTAAAGTGAGAAACTGTCAGTGGAAATAGCAATACTTTCCTAAAATTTTATGTCATGTTTCCGTTTCGGGCTTAAAAGAAAGCGGTTTGCTAAACACAATAGTTTAAGTCAGTTTCTCACACACATCACAGATGCCTAAAGGCATTTTTAAAAATTTAAATTTGATTCAAATGTACTGATAGTTATTAGTGCACCCCCTCAGAAAATCCTAGATCCGGTCCTGTATATATATATAATGATAGAACTAAAATATTTTATAGGAGAAAGAGTACAGATGAAGTGAAAGATCAAATTTTCATTCTACGTCAATCATTTCCCTATTAAATAGCCTAAGTATATATAGTTTTATTGAGAAAGTGTACAAATGTTTGTTGAGTTAGGAAGTTTTCGGTAGTCCCGATCCGTGGACCTCCGTGAATGCATCCCTGTATGTGTGGATAATCTCCTGTGTCTTATATCCGTAGACAGACGGATGGATGGACATAATCGTTCCTCACATAGCATAACCTGTCTACGGTACATTCACAGGTCCAATAGAAAATACTTGTTCCGTGACATTGAACCTCGTAGCAGAAACTTCATGGATTGTGTAAATATTCACTTGGTTTTAATAGGACGTGCCTGTAACGGGATAATACGTACTTGGATGTCCAAAAATCGTTCTGCGATTATCCCACAGAAAGCCCAGAAATGTCTCACAGAAAGTTCTATTTCCACAACATCGGACATCCCAATATCCCTTGGCAGACCCGTAGCCAGACCGAAAATGTAGGGCGGTGGAAGTTAGGGGGGGGGGCGATCCAAAAATATTAGTTCATCCCATATTATTGTTCATTTGCAAGCCTACCGTGAAAATTTTAGAGGGGGACAGTAAAGATTTAGGGGGGCCCGGCCCCCTAGACCCCCCTGGATACGGGCCTGTCCCTTGGGTTATCCAAGATATAATCGGAGTTTCCTTGGACATCCAAGAAACGTCAATGTTCAAGCTTTCTGCACAGCGTAGGTTGTAAGTACCCTATGAGAAGTTGAAGTTTCGCATGACACAATAAGAAATAGACATTAAAACTAAATAAAGAGTTATTATCTTGGTTGAATAACCAAAAACGTTAAACTTTTTTTCTTCAAAGATACGCATCTTTTCACAGTGATTATATAAGCTTTTCTTTTAAAATTTGTTTTGTCGAAACGTTTTTTGCTCAACCAGGAAGTCACAAGGAAGTATAAAACTCCGTAGGGCTACTGTCCACTGGAAACAGCAGATTTCTCGACCAGTAAAATAAAAACAAGGGGAAAATATAATAAGCTGTGCGTGTTACATATTGTTTTTCTCACGTTAAACAGAAATTACTCATGAATTGACCTCAATATATGTATATATACCATATTTTAAGTGTCTTGTTGGTTAAAGAATGTATATTTACTAACTCGATAGTTCATTACCATAGAAACAAAAGCTCGCGTTGGAACGTATTCTGCTCCAAACCAATCCATTCTTGTCGTCCACTTCACTAACAGTATAAGGTGCTTTTTATCTTTCTATCTTTTTAGTTTACCCAAACGTATCTTTCTCACATGCTTTCACACTAAGGTTCTATTTAAAGTACTGTTAAGATTCCTTGAGTACAGTAAAGCCACGATTATCCGAGCGTGTCGCGATTTAAAAAAAAAAAAAAAAAAAAAAAAAAACCTGCTTCAGTTGCACCCAATTATTGGATCAAAAGATCCAAGATGTTTCAATCAAAAATTTTCTTGTACGCCTTATATCTGGAGAACTACATATACTGTAGCCAAACCCAAACTATCACTTAACTTAGTATGATGTGCTTATTCCGTAGAAAATACGAAAACTCGATTAAGGGACCGTTCAAAAATTTTTGGGAGCCCTGATCCAAAAACTAATTATTGGCCCAGACTTTTGATCCATTTTTGATTTTCCTAAAATACTTGTTTATCGTAAGTAGTCAATGCGGACTGACACTCCGCATGCACTCCATGAGTACTATATGTTCTAAAACAGAAAAATAAATTGCATTGTAAAATTCAATATTTCTAACGTAGAACAAAGGTTTCTGCTGTACTATACATTTTTTTAAAGTTTTATTATGTTTTTTGTACAATAAAAGAGTTTTTATGCTGATTTTTTTTCGTATTTGCATCTCATTTCTAGTATTTTTTTCGGGTTATCTGATGTGTCCTTGCCACCTAATTCCGAAGATAATCGGAGGTTTACTATATTTATAATTCGAATAATTTAATACTTTCGCCACTTATTATTCGAATCAATATTCGAGCAAATCGTTTATTGAAATGATTACTTGAATGCATATTCAAACAATTGCTTGTTATTCAAATAACTATACGGTATTCGTTTACTTAAATTAATTGTTGTAATAGTAATACAAATTCTTATTTTACTTTTATACTTGAGTAAGGAATATAAGCTCCCTCCCTGGCGTTTGGCGCGGGGGACCTTGGTTCGATTCCCTGTGGGAGCTCTTGCGGTTCAGATCCCACGTTAAGCTGTAAGTCGAGTCTCATATAGCCTCAGTGCTGAACGGGACGCTAAATTCCAAATAAACAAACCAATCGTATAAGGATTATTCAACTATATAATTTTCGAATAATCGAATGTATAATGTACAGTCAGCGACAAAAGTTCTTTCTGTTTGGTAAAATTTATTTTGGTGATAACAGTGATATGGCTGCCATGTACAGAAAACTACATGCTTTTCAATTTAGTGAACAGAAAGAACTTTTGTAACTGACTGTACATATACTAGAGAAGTAGTGGTTTGTGATGCTATATAACTGTACATATGCTACCCCATCATACCCTAAGGGCGACGGTGGCTCAGTGGTAGAGCGTTCACCTCTGGTGCCTGGGGTCCCGGGTCGGGTCAAGTGAGCTTTGTGGTGGACAAACACCGGTGCGTGGGTTTTCTCACGGTTCTCCCGTTTCCTTCCACTTTCTTCATTCCACCATTTCATTCATTATTTCATTATCATCGTCTCGTTTAGCCTACCTGGCATAACCGTGGGACGTAAAACTTAAAGATTTCATTTAATTTCCATCATACCCTAATAATATCGTACTTTCTGCTAAATTAATACTATAACCAACTTTTAATTTAAAACAGTATTAAATTTAAATATGATGTGGTGTATATTTTAATAATACAATCACATCAGAAAATTGGTTGTAATAAAACACTATTAATTAGCTAAGAAGAAAACTACAATGTGTGGAGTTTAGTTCTATTTGAAATGGCGGTAAAGATATTGTCTCATACCTCCGTTTCCTTTCCTCTGGGCTTTCCGTCTAAATTTTCTTATAAAAATGTTGCGAGACGATAATCTATTTATTACGCGTGAGTAGAACTCTTTGTATCTACAAAGAGGTGTCAATGGTTATGTTAGTTGCGTTATGTGAAAGTTATTCTTTGTAACCTAAAGGAAGCTTCCGATTTGAAAGTAACTTCACCATTATGTTCAACAAACTTTCTCATTTCGCATTTTGGTCATGTGCAAACTAGTTTTCCTTCTTTCTGTCTTTATTTTTTTTAGTACCCCATATGATAGTGTACGAGATCTAAAATTAAATATTTTTAAAAGCGAGTTAATTGAGAAATGTCTTCCTTATCGTTCATGGAATAGTAAACAAAAAAAAAAAAAAAACGTCTTCTGCTGAAGCTATGTAGCTAGTTATCGTAAAATGTGCTTATGAATTATTCATTTTCACTTTTGTTCTTCGTTTTTTTCAGGCACATATATCCGCAGATCAAGACGAGACGCCATCGAAATGTTTGACTATGCACAGATTGAGAAGAAATTAGTTGGTGAGCTTGGAGATGATGTTTGTATTTACGAATCAGTCTGTGAGGAATACGCCAAGAAAGCCAAACTTCAAGATAAAGAAGGAATCAATTGGCTCAAAGTGTTCAAGTAAGTTTAGCAGCGTCATTGTCAGTAATTATATTTTGTGAAAGTTAAACTAGCGTTTAGTGACTAGATGCAAGGGCGCCGAGTTCTCTCTAACTTTGGGGGTCCATTCAGATGTGTGTTTGGTTGCAGATAAGGGTCTAGGAAGGCATATATGAGAATTTTAAAACAAATTGAATTCAAATTATGCCAAATATGGTATATTCATAAAAATACACATAACAGTAAAAAATCATGTAAAAAACATATTTCTACAAATACATGAGAGCCCACATGAGCATTGGGAAGCCAGGGCCCCCTGGCCAACCAAGCTCGGTGCCCTTAACTAGATGGTTTAGATATGAAGATTGTTTTTTTTTTAACCCTTTGAGACCGGAGTGGTATATGAACACACAGCCCATTGTTCCGTTGATGAAAGATGTAGGAAATAAACACAACGTTTAGACAGAGGACAGGTATATCATTTGTGTTCAACTTGCCAAATAATTCATCCAATAACCAATCAGAGGCTTGGATAGCTTTTAGGGCGGTCATTTGCTTCGTCTTTCAAGGAAGACTGAAATCTTTCCCTAAAGAAACTCTTTAGTGGCGGCCGTGACATATAAACATAGTCGATCGTTCCATTAATGAAAGACGTGTATACAAACACGTCAGAATGGAAAGGATGAGTGTGGTTTGTAAGCCTCATTTGTGTGCAATTTTTCAAATAAGTCATCCAATAACCAATCATAAACTTGGATGGCTCTTCAAAGTCTATCTTAATCTGTGAAGAATGACTGATAACCGTCCATAAAGAATTTGGTCACAGAAATGACCAACAGTTTTAGCGTTTGCACAGTTTTGAGGACAATATTCTTGATGAACAAAAATGCATTCATTTAATGAGTAAATTTCTGAAGATGGTGGGCTTTTACATACAGCGCAATATGTGCTCATCAGCAAATCCATCTTAAAACGATATTGTTAATGCTTGCCACCAATTTTATTAGACTTCCACACTATGTATGATAAGTATGGGAAGCTTTATAGAACGGCTATATCTGATTCATCTGTCCGTCTGCCTATTGACAAGTAGCAGAACAAAAACACTAAACGATCGCGAGAACCGGTTTTCTTGGAATCGATTCCGCGTCACTAGATGTAGCCCCACTCCTACTTTACCCTGTATTTAAACCGAAAGTGGTTGAGATCTACAATCTCAGTTTCCAAAACTGATCCCTATAATAATAATAATAATAATAATAATAATAATAATAATAATAATAATAATAATAATAATAATAATAATAATAATAATAATAATAATAATAATAAATTGTAACAAAAAGCGAGAAGCCGTTTTTAAATATGGATTTAATACTGCAAAAATAGCCTCCACCTAGACTTTTAGAAATCTATTACCATTCGTGGTTTCAGTATTGGTTTCCACAGACAGTGGCGGATCTAGAACGGAAAAATGGGGGCAGCCAGAGCCCAGACTATGATAGCTTGATCATAGGTTTACTATATAAACTTTCAAAAATATATAAATAATAGCTTAAATTATTTTATCTCACACAAAAAACTAGGGGGGTCTAGTGCCCGGCCCTGGGCTAGATCCGCCACTGTTCATAGAGGTAAAACAGTAAGAGATAGCAAAAAATAGCTTTTTGATATAGATCCAGCATGTCAAGGAGAAGTTACATTTTAATCTTTATTCTTATATTTAAACCTGAAGTGGTAGAAACAAGTACAATTTTCGGTTTCGATGTTGTTTCCAATGACTAAAAGATATACCGCATTGACTTGATACCTAGTCTTCTATTCCAAGCGCTGCTATCGGCTGAAGGAATTCCACTCCCTTTCGCTAAGGCTCACTTGCTTAGCAACAGCTGAACCCTTATCGGTTCGTCACGTGGGTGTGTAGCAGGTGTGAGCTTTAGTTCACATTTTTGTCACGGCTCAAGACATTTTGGCAGCACTATAGTAATAGTTGTAAAAGAGAGCGAGAAACTGTTTCTGATATGAATTCAGCATCCGAGGAATAGATTTCATCTCACGATAAGTAATTGTAAAATAATTCCACCTATATTTTCCGGGGGGGATGATAGAACTAGCTTGTTTTTATAAGAGAATGAATACGGATGAAGTTGAACTGATTTTGAGTTTAACGTCCCGCTCAGCAGCGAGGCTATATGAGACGTGGACCTAATAATTAACATGGAATCCGAACCACATGAACTCCCTCCGGAAATCGAACCCGGGTCCTCCCACGCCAAAGATGCGTACGCTAACAGCTTAGCCACGAAGGAGCTCTACAGATGAAGTGTAAGAACAAATTTTCATAATAGCTACGTACAATCGTTTCATTGTATTAGTGAGAAAGTGCACAAATAATGTATGTTGTCTTCGGAGGTTTTGTGGGGGTTGGACCCGGTGGACACCTCTTTGGATGCGCCCCTGGAACTACTACTTCCGGTTTCAGTATTGAATTCGCAATATTCCAGGATTTGATTTGGTTTAATCATATAAATCTTATAGGTGCTTGTATATTACCCATATCGTTAATTCTGCGTTAGTGATCAGTATAGTGTGGAAATTTTTATGAAATCGGCTTCCTCTCTGGATTAATACATCTAAAAAAAAAAAAAAAGAAAAGAAAAAAAAGCTAAGTAGTATATTACATTTACCACCGTTATTATTATTGCTTTTAGGCCTTATTATTATGATTGAACCAGGGCCGTGTAGTGGAAAATCAGCGCCCGGGGCGAGAGTATACAACGGCGCCCCATACATATATTCCAAGCAATTTTTCCTCCTTTTTTCCTTTTTTCTCCCGAATTTTTCGCCCCCCTTACTTCGGCGCCCGGGGCCGTGGCCCCGCTCGCCCTCTCTTCGGCATGGCCCTATATTGAACTGAGAGAAAGAAGCACTTCATGGTCCATTTTTGTTACTCTGCGGAAGACCTTTTGACTGATTTTCACGTAATTAGGCGTGAAATTAGAGTACTGGTTCCCTGAGTGACGACACACTCTACTGAGTGCAGAACTAAGTACAGAAAGCTTCATCATTTTTAAAATTTTACAATTTCGTTACCTACCGATTAGGAATCACTGAGTTAAAGGCTCCAAGAAGGAGAGCTCTCACATCGTTTTTTTTTTTTTTTTCTCAATCGCCTGCATCGTTGACGGATAGTTACGGAAACACTTTGTCATATATTGGTTTTGATATTGAAATGTATTGTTCCAATATTGTGCACTACTTCGGTTTTGAACTATGGATTCTCAATACGAAAAGTTTCAGGATACTAAAGAAGACGGCATGTTTCATATTTTATCAAGATATTAAAAAAAAAAAAATCAACTCTGTACAAGGAAATAAATGTTCGTGATAAATTTGCATGAAGACATCTTTGTTCTGCATTCCATTTTCTCTTCCACTTAATTGTATTTTCCGTGTTCTATTTCTTCTAACCTAAGAGCTGAACCTGACATGTGCTTGTCAACTAGGAAACAACATCAGGAAGAGACAAACAAGGTATAGGGTTACCAAATGTTCCCTTTTTCAGATCCTAAAAGTTCTAGCTATTCCATTAAGTTATCAAGTAATTTAACATTTTCTGAACTCTAAAACTGTCCTCTTTTCAAGTGTTTAAAATCAATATAGATAGTCATAGCAAGGAAACACCATTATCCAGAGCCGGGTAAATGCAGAACTTAAGCCACCACAGAGCCAACATAGGAGAGCATTGAAATTTTGGTATAAGGGAACCAAATACACAATTTAAGAACAAACACGAAATTGAAATAAAACTATGAATGTTTATTAATGTATATTTATGAATGAACATGCATTTAAACTGTAATTTTGAATATTTCTGGTGTAAATTTAAAGTAAGTTTTTCAATTTTTATTTTATCTTCCCTGAAATAAAGAAAAACAAGCATTTCCTTCCTGATTCTATACCGGAGTGCCGCTCTTGCTTCAAACGCTGTGCCGGAGCGTCGACCCGCTCCGCTCTGGCTCCACTATATCCCTAAGTCTTACCACACAGCCTCGATGCTGAAAATGGGCACTTAACTTCAATAAAAAAAATTAACCAATCCTGATGAACTAGTACATGGAAGCTCTCTAATCATCAAGAACACTCAGATCTAGGCACCAGACTACGAACGACGCCTAATTGGAAGATCTACGGCCGATGGACAAACATCAGTGACAGTTCATGTCAGGTAGCATGTCTTCCTGTTAAACTCATCCACCCTAAAGCCTATGTTTTCTGCCATTTTTCTACTTCTGTTTCTGCACTCAAGCAAAAAGATTGGCGACAGGATTATTCTTTAAACTTATACTTCAACTACAGAAAATTGCTTTAAGAAGTCCATTTTCACTCTCAATAAATGTATAAAATTCCTTACAAGTATATTTCAGATTTTTCCTGATGCAGTACCGTCATCTCTTTAAAATTATCTAAACACATGAGCAAAATATATTACTCGTTGATAGATGGTGAAAAGTGACAATTTTGGATTTACAGAATGAAAGTTAAGTTTTAAATCTATATTTCGAACCAAAGCCTGTGACAAACATCTTGTCATTTCAGCTAAACGAATAAAACGCAAGCTCTGACGCGACGTTGGCGAGTGTTAAAGGGGTATGGCTATGGCTAAGCAGACGAAATACAGCGCGATCAGGTAGCAGGGGATAGACGTGGATCTGTACAAAATAAACGTGGCAATACCGCTGGGCTCTGATTTGCTAGCAGCATTTAAAGGGAACTTGGAGCGCCGCCTTCAAATGCCAAGATGTTTGTCACGCCGTTTAGTTCGATTCTCATACAATTATTTTCGTAAACCTAGATATGAAGGTTTTCTGTATCTTTGAGGAATGGTGGTGAATGATCTTTTGAGTGGACTTTATTAGTGGATTTTAATTTGTGTATTTCGTGAATTTTGCTGGTAAACTACCTCGGGAATTATTATTATTATTATTATTGAAAACTAATTATGATTATTTGTTTGCTTTCTAGGAGGTACACAGATACTGAAGTCCACAACAGAAAGAACTATTTGCTCAGCGTATTTTTAGGAGATATCGTTGCTTCACCAACACTGTGCCAACAACTAGCCAAAAGAGGAAGGAAGTGTCATCAATAGCGTGGGTTTATTTAAAAAGAAAACTGTAAATTAATATATAAAATTACGAGAGAGATATAAGTACCATGAAATGTGAAATAAGTATCAGATATTTATATTTCTCTCTGTGTGTTTTGTGAATTAGTTCTTTCATTACTCGACGTTTGGAACTTCTTTGCTGAACGTGAAAGCAGTAAGTATCTGGAAGGTGACAATTGTAATTCTGCGCCAGACCTACAGTCTCTCTTGGATATAATTATTATGTTAACTGAATATCGTGTGTCGTGATATTCACTACAAAATATACTATATTCCTGAAGTGTGTATATCTACATCCAACGGAGAAGATTAAATTTTATTGAGGACTATTATCCATATGGACATTTGTGATGAAATTGAATTACAGGTACAACCTGTTATCTAAGTCTTCTAGTTTTCGGATATTTTGGCTATCTTTATTCAACTTACAACAACAACAAAATCACGTTTGAGATGCCTGTTCCACATAACTACAAATCTGTTCCTTTAGAAGTTCTGAAATTTTGTAAACCCTTTGTTATTTCTTGTTTGTCAGAAATTTTGCATTACATTGTACTTAGTAGTTTATTTTCACATAATGTAATGTACAGATTATCTTTAGTCTGATTGTTTTCAATTATATTTGTGCCGTTTTAATATGTTTATTGTAGATAAAGTGTACTGTATGTACTCATTTTGACTGGTGACTGTATGACAAATTCAACTCATAGGTAATTTATTATAGGGTAAATGCTGTCACTTTCTTTTGAAGAATCATGTACCAAAGTGTAGTGACATTCCCTGTTATTGTATTAGGAATGTATCTACTTGAATCGAGTTTTGTTATAAAGGCATAAGTCCAATTTTATGGCATATTCACTTTTTGTTTAACATCTTCAAAACTACTTTCCTAGAGATGTTGAAACAGATTATAAGGAAGGGTGTATTGTTGAGCGATTTACTTCCTACGTTTCCTTTATCTTATGTAAAGAGAAGGAAGACCCCGTCGAGATTTCTGTCAGTAACCGGTGTCATTACCGAGATACGAGATTTAACACGAGTAGAAGGGTTAGGACAACCAAAATAACTTTTAATTAAATTCTAGACACATAATTCAGTATTTAAACGAGTAAGCCCAGTGAAAGGATCCTAAGCATTGGTGTGAGGGAGACTCCCGAGTGGCTAGGTAGATTAATATTTCAATCGATTTTTGAGATACTCAGATACTTCAAACTTAATAATTCCCTTCGAGCGTACTCAGACTCACAGTTTAGAGAAAGAACTTCAGAAACAAATGAACAGCAAATGTCAGTACAATGTGAATTAAGTTGCTTTGCTTACTCACATACATCTATGTATTTTGTTCTGTTGTCCAGTCCGTAGAATATCCACATAAATACATGAATTCACTGATCACTGTCATAATAAAAGTTCCAATGATTCGCAATTCAAGTCTGTGTTGCACCGAGAATGTCAGAATAGTTACGCATCCATATGCTGGCGAAGGAGCTGAAGTGGGTCTTTTTTTTTTTTTTTTTTTTGTATCATCGAGTTGTGGCTTCCAGAGGAACCAACGTCACTATATACAGACTGAAAGCTTGGACGTCAACAGAGTAATATCTAAAATTTCGAGGTTCGATCGAAGGACTCCTAATATCCTAGAGATTGAAACGAAAATAGTCTTAAATACATCCTGGTATCGAGTCGATTTAAAAACACCAACGAAAGAGAAAATAGTAATAGAAGTGTCTAAAGAAATTCCCTTGCCCTATACGTCGATGTGATGATTGGGTAGCATCTTTTTGTTCCATCTTCGCGGATTAGGATCAATTTCATTTTGCCGTATGAATTTGGAGAGTGTATTGCACGTCGAAATTGATCTTTGTATTTACTTTCGGTGCTGGAGCTTGAATTGGATGATGTTGGACTGATTGATTTAGCAAACGTTTCCCTTGCTATGCGTTTGTGTTGCCGAGAAGATAGTTATAATTATTGAGTTTAATGTGATCACTGTTAGAAATGTTCCATTAAGAAATAAAATTAATTAAAAAGACAAAATGAGCGAAAAGTAAAGTAAAGAAAAAACTTAAGTATTGTCAACGTGTTGCTCCGTTCCAATGTATCTGATTTTTAATTTATTTTATATTTTATTTTCAAAATTGAAGATAACAAAAAATTTATTTCAAATAATTTTTAAAATCGGTGATTATATTACGATATAGCATAGGTAGACATTTCGAATTGCTGTATTAACAACCAAAATATTATGAGTTTTGTTTAAAAGGGTCTTTTCTTGTAACTTGCCAAAGGTTTTATTCTGTGGACTGATGCTCTTTAAACAAAACTCGATTCACTTCTTAATTAACTTACATTTTCATGATTTTACTTACATACAGTCATTGACACAAGAAACACCGGTTCACCGACAATAATGATAGTTTTTAAGTAGACAGGAACAATTTGTTTTACAAATAGGATTCATACAAAACTTTCGGTGTGCTAGTATTCCATCTTGTGTGCTTATTTTGGTACCTCCATGGGATTTTTTAATATTATGTCGTCCCAAAATAAAAGCAAATAGAAACAAAATTAAAACGTAAAATAAGAAAATGAAAACAGTTGCAGAACTTTAAAAAGTAATGGTTTTTAAATTTTAACATTTTAAAAATATATATATTTCTACTAGTTTTCCTCAGACAGCGGTATTTTTCATATTGCGAACTTGTTTTGTATACATAATCATTGAAAAAATAACATTTGTGTGATGCTTACGTGTAATTCCTGTTGCGAACTATATATAGTGTGTTTCTTCAATTTCGGCAATTTATTACTTGATTGTGCACGCTATTTTTTAAAGAACTCTTTTATAATATTACACAAACGGTGAACTACAATCTTGAGTGAAAAGCAGAAATTAGTTGTGTATTAACTGCAACATCTACTAATAAGGTATTACCATAAATAACTGATATCTACATAATTTTACCAGGCGATCGAAGGTTCAACAAATTCATATTGTAACTGGTTTGTTCACTATAATTCATGAAATCTAGCTACATTATGACTGACTATGAAAGAAAAAAAATACAGTATGCTATTTGCATAAATCTCTCATAAGGAACTTTTAGAATTTTTACTACTACTTTCTCCAATAACAGAATTTATGTAATTATAAGTTCGTGCATAAGTAAGTGATAAATTACAAGAGGAAGTCATTCATAATTGTGTATACACGTGTTGTAAAGTTGCAAATTCGAAGTAAAACAGATGTATCTATCCAGGTTCATTACATTAGATCATCATTGTGTCATAAACAATGCAACATTAAGCAAAGACATCAACCAATCACAGACCAAAATAAGAGAGTTTTCTGATTGTTTCTTGTTCCCAAACTTTCTAATGAATGTACGGATAACATTTGCTGGAAATATACCCTAGATTATGTGTTATTATAATCCTGACAACAAAATACCTCTTATGATTATAGTGCAGAGAGGCATATGAATTGTTTGTGGTTACATACACATGAAATTGATGTCAATAGAAGCAAAACCTCAAAAAGTATTGTGTTGCTTCGCCATCTTGTAATACGATAGACATGAAGACGATATTTCTACTCACAGATAGGTAATCTGGTGAACTCAAAAGACGTAGTGATTTGTGGTTTCAACTGTTGCAAATCTTGAAGCAACAGTTGAAGTATGTGCCTTGTGACTTTCATGTGACCCCACAATAACAAATCACAAAGACTAACTGTCCAACATTGCCTGTCCAACATACATATTCACTATAAGTTTAAATAAATACGAATGCGAATATGACTCTTTTCGTACTATATGAAATAATTAGTAGTTAAATAAAGCCAGTAAAGTAATATGACAAAAATGAAAATTAATCACTGTATAATTTGTTATTACAAATATCTCATCAAATTTATCATATTACTTCATGCTCTGTATTTTTTTTTTTTTTTTTACATCTGTTGCTCATTTAAGCTCTAGTGCCATAATAAGTATATATTGTTTATAAATCAAAACATAAAGAACATTTTAAAACTAAAGGCAAAACAAATTCATTTGTTTTTAAAAAAGAAAGAAATTATTTCTTACATGCACTTTAATTTAAAAGGCCATCTCATAAGTTAAGTTTCGTGAGAAAGTCTTTGTTCGGGATCGCTGGTATTCACGGAATCTTCGTATACGAAATATGGAGGGGAAACTTAAAATTTTGATAAAATTTTGAAGCTTACATTATTTGTTTTTGTAATATTTGTTTTTGCTCAAATATCAACAGATGCATTGGCTAACACGTTTTTACTTCCAAAAGAAATATATACCATGAATATGATCATTCTTTACCTCTGTAACACTTGTTCTTAATATATTAGCTACGGTAATTTTTAAAGTTTGATACTATAGAATCGAGAAACATGTATTTGAGCACCCACAAATGTCAACAAATCTAACATCGATATTCAGAGGTTTTATAATATCAGTTTGTTATTGAGGCATATATATATATATATATATATATATATATATATATATATATATATATATATATATATATATATATATATATATATATATATATATATATATATATATAAGATTGTCTTCTTGACCTGTCTCTAGTTGAAACTTACATGTTACTTACAGCAAGAAAAATCGAAAAAGTGAATAAGGAATTTATTTCTATTATCTACAGTATGTGTTACATGTATTTTTTTAAAAAATTAGAATACATATTTCATACGGTATAAATTGTTTCATACAAGAAATGAAATAAGCTTTAATTATACAAATAAATTAGACATTAAAGTATGTTAGTAATATGTTTATAATAGCTGAATGTTTTCGATTTGATGTAACACAAACAGAATTAAGAATCAAGTCTTGAATTTAAGCTGACGAAGATTTTCATTACACTTAAATCGGAATATATTGGCAATTAAGAAAGTTAAATTAGTAAGACTCTATACTGTAGTTCTGTGTTAAACCCTAAAGTAAGGCATTATTAGTAAAGTTATTATAAATATATTTTTGTTATTTTTATTATGTTTAGTGAACTACAAGCAAACCTTTCATTCTCTGTAAAACTCATCATACAAATTGTATAGCATATAATTAGACAAGTTTTAACGTCCATTTGATATATATATGTTTAATTTATAAACCTTTTAAATTTAAAATATAAACTTTTCTCGAATTCAGAATGGTATATTTTGTAATTAAACGACATTGTGTTATACATTGAATTGTATAATATGTATTACAATAGATAAATAAACAGTATAGCTATTTGATATGTTAGAAGATTGTATATTTTGTTTACAAAAATAAAAAAAATAAAATAATGTCCAATATTAACACGTATTTCAAATGTAATTTTGTTCATTCGATTCTAAAAGTTCTGCCTTGTTCACGTTCATGGATTTCCTTTCCCAAAACTTTATTACACTTTTATAACAAGTGAAATACGAACAGTCGTTAAAAAATGGTCTTTCATTTGATTCTTTTCTGTACAAGACTGACCGTTAATTGCTGAACAGTATTTATTTTTTCTGTCCAAGACTAAATTTTAATTGCTATTTGGACAGTATTTATTATTTTTTCTGTCAAGGTTAAATTTTAATTGCTATTTGAACTAAGGATGTTATAAAATAGAGGATCTGCCCATACAACAAAATCGTGAAGCCATACGTCACAGCTTCGCCACACATACTCTGCCCACTCCGCGCCTCTAAGATCGCAATGTTTCGAGCCAACAACCATGGCGGAAACGAGAGTAGCCAATCAGACGTGCCGGCTCAGACGATGCTCGATTGTTTTTCGGCTTCATTGAGTTCATATGATGAAGATACGTATGGGCAGATCCTCTATTTTATAACATCCTTGATTTGAACAGTATTTATTACGTTTTTATCATGCTCAATGTATTGATTTAGAGCTATGTGCATAACTTAGGAACTAAAAAGTCTAGATATCACATACTTGTATAATAGATCAAGGCCTATCACAATGGCAAGTTTGATTGAAATCGAATGAGTTTGGTTGACTTTTTTTTTAAAAAAATGTGACTCCAAATTTGACTGCCTGTAACTCGAGAATCAAAAGCCTTCAGAGGATAGTATTTCACACAGTTGTACAGGATGTCACAAAAGTAATGGCGAAAAATGGAACCACAGATTCCTGGCACCAAAACAAGAAAAAACATTTATATCGCATATAGTCTGGAAGTGGACAGGAGTAGAGCTAGACAGCTTCGAATGTGAAGAGAAGTTTCTGATGTTATTTCGAAGATGCTAAAAATCCGGTACAACTTCACGGAATTTTTACGCACGCCATCTACAACATCATCTAAACGTTTACTCTGGTTTGTTTCCCTCGATCGTTGACACCTATATGCCTCTTTGAATTCATTCGTCAGAAACGCCACCAGAAGAGATTTGTAATTATAAATATATTTAATACTACTGTGTAGGAAAAATCTTGCATTGCATGTCAGCGTATCTTGTCCATAGCCGGTCCTGAGACTTATTTCGTTGCGTAAAAATCAATGGGTACAGCTGAACCTTGACCTAATCATACGAACCAGTTACTGGTTAAAGAAAGTGTTCTTTCGCGATAGAACTTGATTCATCTACTTTCAAGCATTTTCTGATTCATGCGTGGTCAGTGTTTTTATTTCTTTGAACATACAGTATATAATGAAATAATACATTACATCCACAGCAATATTGGGATTAATATATGGTGTTCATTGAACAACACGCTCTGAACCAGAGAGATTCATCTTAGAATGAAGAAAAGTTTCATGCGTCATCTACTAATAATTTTACTTGCTTAAAGACCTGACTCAGTGCTATCAACTGCTGTCAGTGCGGAGAAAAGTTACGTGTAAGTTGGGTTGCATCTGTCCGGGCGTTTTACAAACTGCAAATTATCTGGACTCCAAGTAATGGGATTAGAGCACTTAGGGGAAGGGATACTTTTGCTGGTGGCTGTACATGTGCATGCAATCGTGTCATGGATAACAACTTTTTTCTGTTTGGTTTCCTTCTTTACTGTACCGTTTCATTACTCCTGCTGTACAGACATTCGGCGAATCCTTAAATGACGTATGGAGAATCTCTGGCACAGTTATGTAACATGCGTTTAATATGTCCAGCTGATATGATTTTTATGTCTTTCTGAACCAACTTCGTAGCTAATATTATTATTCCGTTGGCAGGTGTAAAGATCTTTTCTTCCCACATTCGAAGCTGTCTAGCACCGCCTCTGTCCATTTCCGGAATACATGTCATATAAACATTTTTTTCTTGCTTTGGTGCTAGGAATCCGTGGCTTCATTTTTCGCCGATACTTTTAGGACACCCTGTATAATAGGCAAAGGTCTAACGTCATGCCAAGTTTGATTGAAAGCGGATGAGTTCGAAGTATGACTTTAGTTTTCGAAAGTACGATTCAAAATTTGACAACCCATAACTCAGAAACCGAAAGCCTGCACGACATATTTCACATGTTTATATTGCAAATTACCATCATATCAAGTATGATCCCAGTCGGTGAGTATGATTTTTTTCGAAGATATGACTCAAAAATTTGACCGCTCATAACTCGGAACCCATAATATTTTACACTTTTTAAAAAAGGAAGTAAAAGTCTACTATCATGCCAAGTTTGATCTTTCGTACAACTCGTAATGTCTGATTTTTCGGGAAGAAATTAAGTTAAGGACGAAAATCCAATGCATTATATTCTGCTTTCGAATATGGAGTATTAAAAATGCTCGTCCGTTACTTCTCTACTTTTTCACCTAAATAATATAACAGAAATCAAAGAACAGCACTACTTTTTTTAGTTTTACGTCCCACGATTATACCGACTAGGCTAAAGGAGAGGGCGATGATGAGAAATGAATGAAATGGTGAAATGAAGAAAGTTGGAGGAAACGGGAGAACCCCAAGGAAACCCACGCACACGGTGTTTGTCCACCACAAAGTTCACTTGGCGGGAGCAGGGTTTGAACCCGGGATCCCATGCACTAGAGGTGAACGCTCTACCACTTTTTTTAAAAAAAGTTAATCGAACGTGTCTCAGTAACTTACTTGAATTACTTATTACTAATTTTACTTGCTTTGCTCTTTTTAACTTGCTTGTAAAATCACCTAGAACGACAGGGACATGAACACAGAAATATCGAGGACAGTTAAAATTACAAAGGATCTCCCACCTGGAATCGAACCCGGGACCCCGTACACCAAAGGCTCACTTGCTAGCTACTAGACCAGCTCGGAGGGCGCCACTGAGCTACCGCGGTTCCCAACAATACTACTTTGTCAAAGAACTTGTCATAGAAGAAGCAAATATTACAAAAGTAAAACGTAAATATTTTGTTGGTAAATATGTGTCAGACCCATTTTTTTCAGGGCATATCATGTTGCTTCAATATGAATATTTAACAAAGAGAGATTGAGATATGCATCGTTCAAAGAAAAAAAAATATAATACTGTTTTGTGCTTCCATGATGTTGGCAATGGATGAGTCAAGTAATTACGTCACTTCCGGAACAACGGAGGTTCAAGGTTCCAAAAGTTGAGCTTTCGATTTCAAACGACACAGCATCTACATTTTCAAACAATAAATAAATAAGAAAGAAAAACGAAATAAAGTATGAGCCTTTACAATATATTTTGATATTTTTATTTTTCATGCATCGTTATCTTTGAAGTTTTCTCTTTGGAAAATGTAGACAAAAATTAAAATTGTCTAATTCACTACGATTTTTTTAATTCAGCACAAAATACTGTGTATAACATTATTAGTTCCATATGCAGTACAATTCTTTCGAATCCACCAGAAACAAATGGTACTGGAAGTAAGTCTCGTTTGACCCAGCCATTATAAGTTCCATATGTATGGAGGCACCGTGACTCAGTGGTAGAGCGCTTACTTCTGGTGCGTAGGGTCCCGGGTTCGATTCCCCGTCCAAGCAAGTTTGGAATGGACAACATCGTGTCCGTGGGTTTTCTCGGGGTTTTCCCGTTTCCTCCTACTGTGTTATTCTGACAATTCTTCTATTATCGTTGTCTCCCTTATTGCCTTAATCGTTGTCTCCCTTAGGCGAAAGAGTATAATCAAGGGACGTTAAGCTGGAAAGATTTCGTGCATAACACTTTGTGGAACCCACAGGAAACAAATCATGTCGGAAATGTATATCTTGTTTGATTTACTCACTGTAAGCTACACATGTAGGACAATTCTCTGGAACCCATTGGAGACAACTGATGTCAGAATTATTGGAAGAAATACATTATTGACCCATACAATGTAGAACATTTCTTAGGAAACCCAACGGAAACAAATGATGAAGGAAGTATGTTATGTTTGGCTGATCTATTAGGTATCAATAATTAATTGTACCGTTGCATAAATTGGTCAATGGCGTAAATAAACTGAATGAATCACTGTGAAAAAAAATGTAGGTGGCGTACTTAAAAAGGTAGATTACATGCGTAATTCCCATAGTTTTTGGACTTAACGTACAGCAGACGTATAACTGAAAACGCACTTTTATTGTATAATACTTTCCGCATAAGAGTTCCATCTATACGTACTTTCCGTATGAAATAACATAGGGAGACAGGATCTCACATACAAATGGACGTATATAACATATAGCTGAGGAATGTAACATAAGTATCTGCATGTGATATACGAAAGACTGTTAGATGTCGGACATCCTTCATTGGCATGATGTAACATCTAAGGGCAGTGCGTATGTACCATATGCATAAAGTATGCTCCATACTGACTTCTGTAGTAAGCAAGAGGATTCCGTATCTTTGTACAATATACCGCTGTTCGGAGAACGGATTTTTCTCAGTGTGTACAGAAAATATTCTCTAAGTGTAATATATCAGCACTATATCGAAGTGGTTCGACCTCAAACATCAATTTGCTCTTTATTCCCTTATTTATTGAGTACTAATTCTGGTACAATGTGGGATGAAGAGCTCTAATTAAGCACTAATTCCTTCTGCAGTTTAATTTTGATTTTGAGACCAGTTTTAGAAAGTGTAAAGTTGGCCCAACCATGTTATTATTCAATATATCTCTTGAATAATTCGAGCAGTAGTTCCTTGTACTTCAGCACTAATTAAGCACTAAATCTTAAAAAAACATTTTTTTTTCTGTAATGTGGTTTGGGCCAACTTCACATGACTCTATAAACAACGTCTTAAATAATACGAACAAAATTTAGCGCCCTAAAATATCATGTCTAAACTGAACTCAACAGTTTCAAGGGAGAGAAACATAACTGTTATCTTCATCTATTGTCTATAGAAAATAAACTAAAAGTAGTTTCTTTCCATTCATTTATAAAGTGACAATTTCGCTTATTTAATATCAAGAATAATTCCATAAAACTTGAATTTTGTCAGTTGCTAACTTGGTATTAGATATATATTTTGCCGATAATCGCATCCTACACCCCTTTTCCGGTATTTTGTTAAAGCGTTGATTCTATTTTCTCTCTAAAAATTATTTTTAAAAAATGCTTTTATTGACAAAGAGTATGTGTGTACGAATGAAAGAAAATTAAATGGGTGGAAAATCCTAAGAGAGTGAGCACGTAGAGCTTGTTCCGAGAAAAACGAGTTGGCTAATCCTATAAGTTTCTTATGAAAAGTCCGACTGTAAAAAGAACATTATTCTGCTTAGATCTTTTTCATCACATGAACTTTCTTAAATGCAGTTGTCATTTATAAACTTATCTCAATTTTGACCAAAATGTTACTTATGCTGTTATTCTTTTCAGTCATTCAATTATAAAAATATGTTAGTGGATATAATATATTAAATAAGAACATTGCACAAACTAAATTACAATCCCCCTTTCTTTTGCCTGTAATGTATACTCGTGAACAGAAAGCAATAGTGTCGAGGTCAAAATGTGAATTTATACTTTAAATATCACCAACTACATTGTAAAATACTACTGGGGCCGCGCTAGCTCAGTGGTAGGGCGTTCACCTCTGGTGCATGGGGTCATTGGTTCGATCTTAGCTCGCGCCAAGTGAGCTTTGAGGTGAACAAACACGGTGTCCGTGGGTTTTTTCGGGGTTCTTCCGTTTCCTCCCACTTTCTTCATTCTACCATTTCCTTCATTTCTCATCATTATAGTCTTCTTTAGCCTAGCCAACATAACTGTGTGTCGTAAAACGTAAAGATTTCGATTTACATTGTACTACTGTTACTTCATTTCCCATATGATGAACCAACGAGTCTATGCAGAATCTGAACTAAGGTAAGAGCCGTAGATTAGAAGTCCACATATACAGAACTAGGTTGGAACAACACCCTTTAGGAAGCAAAGATGTGAGTGGTATCTTCAAAAGGGATCAGCGCATGTGTGGAAGTTGTAAAGATTAATGTTTGTAGTTGTAAAGATTAATAGTTGTAGTAAGAAAAACCTCCACATATGGTAGGATTAAGAATTAAGCGTGTGGATTAAATTGTATACCTAAACTTACATCTAAATTGTAGGTATGGTAGATGAAGTGATCAAAGTAACTATGGAAAATGAGAATCAGGTTGTGGTTGTTAGTTAAGAGGCAAGTCGATGCTGTGATGTAAATGAAGTTTATACATAGATTAAAGTAATCTAGAATATGTAAGAGTAATTTATGATAAAAGTAACTAAGAGGTCAGCATCAGAAAACGTCAGAAATTCAAAAGTATTGAATGATGCCAATTGTTGCACAAACCCACTATATTTGCTGCAAATACACATTTTTTTTTCTCTCCATCTGTTCAAATTATTGTAAACATACCCCTGACTGCGAAATTCTAATTTAAAATTTGAATTTACATATGTAAATTACTTTAGAATTACTAGTTTTCATCACAAAAATAGAACCTTTGTAATACAGTGTTATCTATTACACATTATTCTATGTCAGTTTTTAAACTTCTTTCTCGCCGTTAGGAGTTGACCCAAATTCATCCGATCTGAATGATATTTGGCACGGTGACAGACTTTGATCTACTACACACAGTGGTGCTATTAGCCGGTTCGCTACAACCGGTTGTTAAAATATTTTCAGTTCGTAGAATTGTTTGTTATACCCAGGAACTGTAATTTTTAGTTTAACTATCTTTGTTTTTAGAAATTTTTACAGCTACAAGGCTGAACATATGATCTCTCAACACAAGATATAAGCGTTTATTTCTTAATCTCAAATGCTTAGATATCAAGAATGAGAACTGGGATCACATGAATGTACTGGTGAGGGTTATTTATATTTAAAACGCATACATATCATTATCAATAATTGTTAATCCATTGCTGGATTTAGGTCTTTCCAATACTTTTTGACAACTACCTAATCTGGGATAATTCGTTTCCAAGATATTGGCAGTGCTACCTAATCTCGTCGCACCACTAGGGATGCGCACGAGACAAGATTTCTGGCTGTCTCGTCTCGAAAATTTGCTGTAAAAGTGATGTCTCGACTCGAAAAATGTATATTTTTCTATTGGAAGAGCCGTGTCTCGACTCGTCTCGTGCGCATTCCTACGCATCACTTTGTATTAGAATGTTGTGTAGGTCTTTACTTGACATTTGTAGTATCCAGTAAAAGATTTGGTTTTGTCTACTTTGTATGGTTTATTTCCTAAGACAGCCATGGTGTACTGATTTTTGTAAAAATTTGGAAAGAATTTGTTTGTTTTTATTTATTTATTTATTTATTTATTTATTTATTTATTTATTTATTACAGTAAATTCTGACAGATCGTTTAGGTTTCTGTGACCAGGAATAGTGTACGAAACTCGTACTAATCTAGTGAAGAAGGAAATAGAAACGAAGATCTTGTTCATAGGTAATTAGTTTTACCCTCTCTGGAAAACTATCCTCGATCTTGTTCGAAACAGCTTTCATAAATAAAATGGTTTATTATCATCTTTGCTGCATAAAACTGGACTCTCGGATACATTTGGTTTTGATTCCAAGTTGCATGTTACTTTGTAGATGCATTTGTTTAATACACCGTCAGTGCTGACAAAGGACAAACTCCAAACACACAAACAACTCTGTGCTGCGAGTTATTTGGTTTACCCATCACGCTACAATGAATTTACAAGAAGGTTAATTGAAGATAATGATTCACAAGTCTCTTATCGTTATTAATGAGACCAACAATTCAAATTCGTTATTTATTTATTTATTTATGCATATTTCTGGACATTACCGGCATCTATGGACTTTACCCTACGTACACCAAGGTGTTACGCGTAACATCGCGCACCAAGAGAGTGTTAAAAATGTCTTCTACATGAATCATTATTTTTCTGTCCCAGAAAATGTAAATTTCTTTTCTATTTTGTACTAATGGTAAACTAAGACAACTGAAGGCACAAAATAAAGAAGAAATTTACATTTTCTGGGACAGAAAATAATTATTTCTGCGGTCGACATTTTTTTAACTCTCTCTCGGTGTGCGGTGTTACGCGTAAACCATGACTCTACTTTTAATGGCATCGCCCTGAAACCAGAAGGTTTCCGTTTAGATGTACGACCACGACGCCTTGTCAATAGTGATGAGCGCAAGAGTCTTGGTCTTGCAGTTTTTGCAAGAGTCTTGCATGCAAGACCAAGACCAAGACCAAGACCACGAATAGCGGTGCAAGACCAAGACCAAGACCAAGGTGTGCAAGAACAAGACCAAGACCAAGACCATACCTGCAAGACCAAGACCAAGACCAAGACTCTTGCGCAAGAGTCTTGCACAAGTACTGGTACTACTTGAATTTTTTTATACAATGTAAAAAAGGAGAAAATTCATTACATCTTTTACTTGAATTTTTTTACTTCAGTAAAAGTGACACTAGAGTGAATGTGTTCCCAGTAGTTATGCAATCCATGTGAGTCGATCCATGGCATATAGCTACAGTATATCGTTTCCTGAGTTTCCTGAATTGGTTGTTCTCGTTTTCTGTAGATATTGCTCATTTTCAAGCCACACAGGTGTCATCTTGCGCCATGTAAGCTATTTTGGTGGACAAACATCGTGTGCGTGGGTTTTCTTAGTTTTTTCCGTTTCCTCCTACTTTCTTCATTCCACCATTTCAGTCTTTTTTCATCATCACCGTCTCCCTTAGCGTTGGTGCATTACTGTGGGACGTTAAATAGATACTTCGTTTCATTTCAAAGCATACTAGTGGTGTTCTTCTTTCAAAACTGAAGAGAAATGTAGTATTGAACATCGGTAATTCCGTACACATAGGTGCTGACTACATGAGTATGGCCTTGGCTATGAGACTCAAGCATCCGTTGTAAATTTTTAATGTGTGCTCATAAAATTAATATCGACATAACATTTTCATGACATTGACAAAAACTTAGTGCATGTGACCGCAAGTTTGATTCCATGGGCAGATGCTTATACGTTGAATAATTGTTTATTCATATAATTTTTAGCCTCCTTAGGTATAGGCACATCGGGGATTGAGCGATATAACATTACACTGCAACAGTAAATCTATATTATAAAATTGAAAGTGACTATGCTTGTGACTCCCAATCTCTTGAACACTCTTGAACCACCAGCTCGAGATCGATCAAATTTTCAATATGGTATAGATCAGGTTTGAGCCTGGAATGTTATTTATCAGTTCACTTTGAAGGAGCAAGGTATGGGAGGAGGGGGAGGGTGAGGTATACAAAAATCAAAATAAATAAAAATAAAAGTGACTAAGTTTGTGACTTAATAATTCTTCAACCACGAGACCGACCTTAATCAAATTTTTAACATGTATGAGGTGCCTAACTGGAAAGCTTTTTATAGTTTCATTTTGATAGTAGAACCTAGGGGAGGAGGAGGGGAGGGGGAGGTATATATATAAAAATAAATAAAACTTAATAACTCTTGAAACACCCGACCGATCTCGATCACATTTTCAACATAGATGAAGTTCGGACCTGAGATGGTTTCTGTCATATCACTTTGACGATGGAGCTTAGGGGCCGGGGAGAGGAGAGATATTTAAAAATGATCGAAAATGACCGATATTAGAGTGGAGTCTATAGTTTTCGGGGTAGCTGAGATAAACAATGACACTTCCGATGCTGTTTAAATCCGAATTTAGCCCCGTAGCTTGGCGGTGGGAGGAGAGATATCTAAAAATGATCGAAAATTAATATTAGTGTCGAATTCATAGTTTTTGAGGTCACGAAAGTGAACAGTGATACTTCCGATCCCGTTTAAATGCAAATTCAGCACCGCAACTTGGGGAAGGGGGAAGAAGGAGATATATAAAAATTATTGAAAATGACCATTATTATCAATGTCAAATTCATGGTTTTCGAGGTCATTGAGATGAACAGTGACACTTCCGATGCCGTGCCTTGCAACATGGGGAGGAGGAGATATATAAATGTATTGAAAATTACCGATATTAGTGCAGAATCCATAGTTTTCGGTGTCTCTAAGATGAATAGTGATGTTTCTGATGCCGTTTAAACCCAAATTCAGCCCCGCAACTTGGGGAGGAGGAGGGGAGAGAAATATAAAAATAATCGAAAATGACCGATATCAGAAAGCGCTTAGTAATAATGAAAAGTGACTGATTAACGAAACATATTATTATTATTATTATTTTTAATTTAACCGAACGAAGTGGGTAATTGATGCTAGTAATCTATATTCACAAGTGAGACTGATTTTATACAGTTATTTTAAATAACTTGTAGTTTGATGTCGTTATTTTGTATTTCTAATATAATTCAAAAGTATTTATACAAATTGAGTTTATAGAAAAGACATAGACAGACAGACAGATGAGACGTTTTTAGTTTTCACTCAAATTATTCTAAAATAATAAGTTTTGATTATAATAATTATTTTATTTTCTCTCTCTTTTTTGGCGATATGCTAAACATATCATCATAATCATTATCAAAGCTATTCTGCCATTTTCGGCTGGTTGCTTGCTGCATCTGAGAAACCTCGATGTACGGTGGTCCTCAGCTAGTCTCTTCGTCTTAATGTAGCAATTTTCTTAATATCTTCCTTCAACTACAATTTCCTTTTCTCCCTCTCTCTCTTTCCTTTCACCATACCCTCTAGCACGTCATCCACAGCCAATATCCCAACCAGTTCCTCTTTCTCCTCTTATCAATATCTAAAATTCTTCTTTTTTCTCCTAC